>NC_142258.1:3620510-3776191 GCF_052056855.1 Sturnus vulgaris
TGCAAGGCTGTCAATAAAATCTAAAGAGAAAACCATCAAGACAAGGCTTCTACCGAGCTAATGCTGGACTAAGGGAGAGAGAACAATAAGTGAAATTGAAGTACAGTTTGACAAAAGCCTGTTTGGGACATAATTTCTGGCATTGCTTTGATTTCTCTTCAATAAACACATGTAAGCTCTGTTTTCTGCCTCTCCTTTGGTAGGCAATGAGCTCCTCTCAGGACTTTTGCTAAAGATTTCAAGATGCTGTCTGTACAGGAGCTCTGGTGGAAACAATTGCTTTCTCACCAAAAGGATCCCTCTGAAGCTCTGTGTGAGCCTTACCATGGTTATCAAGTAGTTTTTTTACAGGGCAATTTTCACTCAAACTGCTTTTTTCCCCCCTCTTGGATCAACCTTCTCTCCCCTCCTTTCCCAAGGGATGCTGCTGCAGTCTCCAGCTTTAGGAGAACTCCCCAATGCCCAGGGATGTAACTCTGCTGTGTTTTCTGTCCCACAGATACGGGACCTGGCCGTTTGGTTTGTTCAAGAAGCTGGGCATTCCCGGGCCAAGACCTCTGCCTTTCTTTGGGACGTGCCTGGAATATCGCAAAGTGAGTGCCCGGAGCCCTCCTGGCTGCAGCTGAGCAGACACACGGTGATGATAAGTTATACCTTATCTGCAAATGCCAGCTCCTCTGTCACACAGAGCTTGTGCAAAGGCCAGGGTGGGAGGAGGCTCAGCAGCCCAGACCAAGGGGCAACCCCAAAGGGATACTCCTGATTTCCAGCTGCCCTTTGCCAGCAGCTCGCTCAAAGCACAGGGAACATTTATGCTTCATCATGGCTTTGGAGGGAAGGAACAGTCACAAAGCATCTCTGAATATCAGTTTAGAGCTATTCCCCCCACCCACCATCTCCAGCATCATCCCCTCCACTGCATCCTCTCTCAGAGAATTCAGCACCAACACTGCCAGAGCTCAAAGAGCATTTGGACATTAGTCTCAGACACGTGGTGGGGTTTTTGGGGCTGCCCTGTGCAGGGCCAGGGGTTGGACTTGGATGGTCCTTGTGGGTCTCTTTCAATCCAGGATAGTCCATGACAACTTTTAAATTGCTTTCCACAGGGTTTCCTGGAATTTGACAATGAATGTTTCAAGAAGTACGGAAAGATTTGGGGGTGAGTATGAACCACTGATTTCTTCTGAGAGTAAAACTAGAATCTATGCAAAGGGCAGAAAATATTAATTTGGAAAGCTCTCTTTTCTCCACCTGCAGCCCTGACAGTGCCAACAGGATGAGAACAGCAGTGACAGGGTGCTGCTGGTGGCTTACATTGGAGCCTGGTGATGCAGAGCTCTGTCACTGCCACATCATGCAGAAACTATTTTGACCAGGGCTGTGAAAAGCAGTTTAAATGTGGTAACAAAAGGCCCTCACCTGCCCCTTACAAAATCACCAGCAGAACTATTTACTTAAGCAGAATCTAGAACTGGGAGGTTGGGTTCCTCTGGTTTACCAACAGCAGAGGAATGTGAGTGACTCCCTTTGGAGCTGATCCAAAGACTTCCGTGCTGCTGATCCCCACCTGCTGCAGTTATAGCTGTTCTGTTCTAGACACCTCCTCCCATAGCTTTTATCACTGTTGTTATAGCTTAGGCTGCAACCTTGCATATCCTGTATGATGCTTCCACTGGTCCCTACAGCAGCTTTAAAAAATGGAGTCTGGAAAATGTATCTTTACACAAACGGGTAGAGAGCACAAATCAGTTTAATCTACATCTGTTCCAGGAAAGCATTCAGAACTCGCAGCTTTAAAAGACAAAAACAAGGACTGAGTTTCATCTCCAAGGATGTCTCAGTGCTGTCAGCCCAAGTCTCCAGACACCCAACTCAAGAGCCTGAAAGGGGTCGAACAAGTTTCCTTCTAATACTGTAATGTGTTTAAGTGCCTGGAAAAACACAGAGCCAGGGGAGGAAGTGAAGACGCTTCATTTAGTATCTGGTCCTTTGAGCAACTGAGCCCTGCTCATTTCCCAGTGAATTTGGAAGGTGTTTACCCCCTTTATCATTTACAAAATGAGATGGGAAAAGGTCTGGGAGTCCTTTTCCATCTCTACTTTCTGCATTTCTGTATTCAGAAAGCAGAGCAACAAGGCTGGTGAGGGAAGAGCATTTGTTCAACACATTTTGTCTCGTGGGCATCAGCCAAGCCTTACACTTCAATTATCTGGGGTTATTTACCTGCCTCCTCTTGTCCCCCCACCAGGATTTACGATGGCAGACAACCCACACTGGCTGTCACAGACCCCCAGATCATCAAATCTGTGCTGGTTAAGGACTGTTACACCGTCTTCACCAACCGCAGGGTAAGAGCAGAAGTGATCTACCACGGAGTGCAGGAAAAGTGCAGGAGGAGACAGGAATGCCAGGAATCCTTTGGGAACGAGTGGCTGCACTATGGGGATTGCTGAACACGACCACTGCATGTCACTGTTCCCCTGCCTTACAGCCTGGACTGCTCACACGGGCTGGCAGAGGGAGCAGAGCCAGTCTGTTCTCACTCCTATCTCTGTATTAACGTGTTTATGGATGGACTGGGATACGTGTGAGCCTGCAGGAATCTGTAAGGATGCACATGTGCCACCAGCTGGGATGCAGGGATGGGCCATGGTGGGCACACACAGGCATGCAGGTGCTGGGCTTCCTGCTCTGGGGCTGGGAATGGCATCTCACAGCTGCTTTAGTGTAGGAAAGGGGATTATTTATGGATGTGTGCCTTGAGAGAGAGGCTGTTGCCAGCAGCAGTGCCCCTGGAAGAGCCTGGGCAGGGCTTGCATGCCACATTCCCAGCCCTGCAAGGAGGCTGCTCTCCTCTGTGGGGTTAACAGCTCCTCTTCTCCCCTGCAGCGCACGGATCTGGTCGGGGTGCTGAAAAATGCTGTCTCATTAGCTGAAGATGAACATTGGAAAAGGCTCCGTACTGTGCTCTCCCCAACCTTCACCAGTGGGAAACTAAAGGAGGTAAACCAGAGGGGGCAAGTACAGACTAAATCAGAGTCAGTAGACAGTGTTTTCAGGCTGAGATTATCACAGGGGTCTGATTTCTTTAGTCAGAGCCCAACAACTAAGCTGGCCTGTTTAATTTATGCCTAACTGAAACTGAAAATTCTTAAAATAAAATCTGAGCAGAGAGATCTTATTTGTAAATATTCATGAAACTCCCTGTAGTCTTCATGAGCCTGTGTAAAGGAGTAAAATGTACTGTACTGAAGTGACCATGCCTGGTTTTGTTACAGATGTTCCCTATAATGAAGCACTATGGGGAAGTTTTGGTGAAGAATGTTCAAAAACAAGTGAAAGAGGACAGCTCAATAGCTGTAAAGGAGTAAGTAGCTGCTAAGAGCAGCAGGCAGAGCAAACCTTGTTAAAAGTGCTGTGGTTCATTGGCTACCAGCAATGCAGATCCTTCCCTGGGTCAGCCAGGGCTCTGAATGGAGGAATGGGACTTGCTGAAAGCCTGACTGGAAATTTAAAAGGGGAAAATTTAATTTGGATGTTAGGAAAAATTCCCAGAGGTAGATAGGAAGAAAAATGCTCCAGCACAACTTTGTGAATCCACAGATGCAAGATAACCCCAAGACTGGCAGGAAAACCCAGCTTTTCCTGCATAACCTCAGGATCTTCCCCAGGACAGGGAGGTTGCTGACCTCTCTGTCCCACACAGAACTGTGGGATGCTCATCCCTCACATGCCCCATTGCTGGGGGACTGAGGCTGTGGAGTGGCCCTGAGTGTTTTTGCCTCATCTGTGCCCTCCATACGGGCTCTGTGTATTGCACCCCCAGTTTCAAAGCAAAAAATTCAGCAGGGGCAGCTGCACACCAGGAACCACAACCCAGCAAAAGTCCCCTTGAACCAAAACCCTGCAAGGGGAGGGCTTGGACAGCTTGAACAGGGGCTGGGTGGAACTAGAGCACTCCCAGGGCTTGTTTGAGGCAAGGTGTGCTGGACCCCTCCTCAAGAGTTTACCATGCTAAATTCCACATGCTGTCCTTCCACTAACCCATTCCATGTTGCTGTAAAATCTTTGGAAAAGCTGTCTAAATTCAAAACTCATGCAGGCTGGAAACAAAAGCTCTCTAAAAATCCATCCCCTTCTCTCTAAGTGCTGTTCAGTAACACATATCCAATTTTCTTCTCAAACAGGAGGCAGGAGGTCTTATGAGACTTCATATTTGAATAAATTCACATAGACATGAGAAAAAAATACATTCACTCAGTCCAAATATTTAACCACAGTCTATTTTTTTCTCTCCTTCCCTCAGCATCTTTGGGAGTTATGGCCTGGACGTGGTCACCAGCACTTCCTTTGGTGTGAACATTGACTCCATGAACAACCCCAAGGACCCCTTTGTCAGAGAGATGAAGAAACTCGTCAAGTTTGACTTTTTTGACCCAGTCTTCATCTTGTCATGTAAGTTACTCCAGGTTTTGCTTGGATGACTTTCCTTGCTAGGAATGAAGCCCTACTGGCCCTTGTCTCATCATTTCCTCATTGTGAGCTTTGTGCCAAAACCCTGGGGGCAAGATGGGTAAAAGCTTCCTCCAAAACTACCACAGTGCAGGAAACTTTTATGAACCACCCAGAAATATCCAATTAAGTGCTGGGAAATTATTTGAAGATTGAAAAGCAAGTGAGGCTTGAGGAGAGCTCTCCTATCTGAAATGCATTTTCTGGAAGAGAGTGGGGAGTGTAAATAGATGCAATTTCCTCCAGTGCAATAGCTTAGCAGCAATGGACCTTAAATTAAGGTTAGATATCTTGCTGGGTTAGAAACCCAGGGAAAGTTTGGATCTGTTCATAGAGGAGGTTCTGGCACTGTAGATTTCATGAATCTATACAGAATATCAAGATCCAGTTTCTATCTAAGGGACTTGAAAATGTTGGCAAGGCAGTGAACAGCTCAGCCTGAACAAAGAACTCACAATTTTCAATATTTCTCTTCTGAGCCACATGCTTGTTGTGTCCAGAAGTAACCTGTCCTTAGAAACAGAGCCTTAGAAATAGGAGGGGGAATATGCCTTGGTCCTCTCTTAAATGAATGATTATACCCAGCTTGGTTGTGCCCATTTGGCACAAAAACTATTCTAAGAGAATGAAACAGAGGGAAAAAAAGGCAAAGTCCGTACTTTTCTCAGGTAAAGAAGTTAAAAAATGGGAATTATTTCCCAGTAGCATCCACAGCTATCTGATATGAAGAAGAGCTTATTTACAGAGTTCAATTTAATTCTTTATTTGCTTTTCAGTTGTTTTCCCATTCCTTATTCCTGTCATGGCCAAGATGAATGTGAACCTCTTCCCCAAAGATGCTGTAGATTTTTTCATGAGATCCGTTACCAAAATTAAGCAGGAACGTGAAAAGGAGCCTCACAAGGTGAGTGGGAATTTGAGAGCAATTGTGGCAGAAAGTACATTGAAGTGAGATATAATTAGGGTGATGATATCAAAGGTGAAGCCAAAGTACAATGACTCAACAAAACCCCGAGCCTACTCAAGTGTAAACACTTCATTTTAATACTGTCAGAAAAGCCCCACCTGACCCGTCCTGGCAGAGAATCAGGGGGACTTTGTACATCCGTGATCTGAAGCCAAATCCAGATAAAGGCTCAGCAGAATTGGACTAAGCTTCAGTGTGCAGCACTTGTAATGAGAGAGTGAGAGACTCCCTGAAGAAGATTAGGCAGAGGATGAGAGAGTGCAGAGTAAGCAGCACACGAGCAGCAAAACCACCTTTAGGGTTGTGCCTTCCCCTCTCGCTTTTCAAAAACTGCAGCTGTTTCCTGACAAAATTCTGCCTTTTAGAGTTTGGATCCCTTTCCCCAAATTCCCTCAAGACACTGCTCTCTCACCCAATGGCTCAATGGATAGGACAGATAAGTTTCCAAAATAAAAAGCAAGCGTTATGTTCTTCAGTAAGGAAATTGTGTGCATTTTGGGGATGCTCTCAGTCTTAGACTGCTTAGGCTGTGAAATCTGCTTATCTGAGGATAAGGGACCTGTCACCAAAGAGACTCTCCTGCTTTCCCTCTCAGGGCAGGGTAGATTTCCTGCAGCTGATGATCGAATCCCAGCGTGCAGACAGCCAGGGGAACAAGGAAGCAAATCACTCGTATAAAGGTAACAACATATATATATATATATATATATATATATAAAGGTAACATCATATAAAGGAAACAACACCCAAATCCTCATCATGGGCAGGGGGCGGTGGGAGTCAGGAGAATATGGGGAGGTGCTTGTGTCACCATCATCATCACTGACCAGCTCCAGACAGAACTCTGTCCCCTGGTGCCAGCACCAGGGCTAAGATCCCTGTCCAGGGAGCAGGACTGCCATGCCAGTTATTTATACGTAGGAAATCACCTGCCTCCTCTATAAAATGGATTTTTCCAGGCGGGTGGAGCAGTTATAAGTGTTATCAGAAAACAACTGCAACAAACCTGCCTTGACAGCACCTGCTGCTGCCTGGTCCTTGCTGACACCATCAACCCACACTGCTGTTCTCATCTCCCCACAGCCCTGACTGACACAGAAGTCCTGGCCCAGGCATTCATCTTTATCTTTGCTGGGTATGAGCCCACCAGCAACAGCCTGGGTTACCTGGCCTACGAGCTGGCCGTGCACCCTGATGTGCAGGAAAAGCTGCTGCAGGAGATCGACACAATCCTGCCCAACAAGGTAAGGGGGACCCTGAGTGATGGGGAGGACTCTGACCCTCCTGCTTCAGTCAAGGGCAAGGAGAAATCTTCAGCTCCTAAACACCATGGATTTTCCAAGAACTCTGGGAGACACACACTGAGACAACTCAGCCCTGCAGTGATTTTCTTTTGGCAGCTGGAACCTTCCAGCCACCCCACTGCTCAAACCTGTTTGCCACCCTCTGCACCCTTGCACAAGAGCATGTGGATTCCCAGGCATTTTCATAACTCACGGGTGGAAAAACAAAACCCATCTCTTAATTTCTACCTTGCATTTTGTTCTTTAGCAAGTCTGAGTCAAATTTGGGGCAGTGGGGGTTGGGGACAGTCTGGATCCCACAGTCATTTTAGGACAATCCTGTTCTGATGCCAACATACCTGGTCACCTTCCTGCTGCCCTGCAGGCTCCTCTCACGTATGAAGCACTCACAAAAATGGAATATCTTGACATGACACTGAACGAGAGCTTACGGCTGTATCCCCTGGGGGGGAGGATTGAGAGAACCTGCAAGAAGGACGTGGAGATCAATGGAGTGACCATTCCCAAAGGAGTCGTGGTCACAATCCCACCCTACGTCCTGCACCGTGACCCCGACTACTGGCCCGACCCAGATGAGTTCAGGCCAGAAAGGTACAAAAAGCATTAATGAAAGGGAAGAAATATCACACTCCTTTTTCCTCAGTAATTAAGCATTAATCTCTGATTAGCTTCCTAATGCTGTTCTTCCTATCTTTTTACAAACAATACAGATGAGAAATTGCAGGCTCATGGGAATGTCATTTTAAGAAGAAAATGAGCTTTGTGCTTAAAGCAGGGTTTCAAACAACATAATCTTATTGGGAGAATACCACTGATACCTCCCAGGATCTTGTACCCAGTTTTTAAGCTTCCTGAGAGGGGGCAAATGTAGAGGTTTTGCAACTGCTGGCCATGCTCACTATAATCCTCCTTGTTGAACCTGTTCCCTTCATACAAGCTTCTGCTAAATGTGCCTAAAGACTCGATCATTCCAGAATTGCCTTCCCTCCTTGTTTTCAAGGATAACCTTCCCTAGCTGGTTATTTTTGTAACTGATATCTGCTTCTCATTCCCAGAGAAACTGAAGCCATTGGCTGCTCCTAACCAAAACAACTTCTGGTTCTTCCCTCTCTAAATTCCACAGCCAGGAAATATCTATCACTGTGGGACAGGATAGTGTCTGGATTTTCACCTTGCTTCCAACTTCTACTGATCTGGATAGGCAGAATTAAAATCAAACCCTCAAGTGGGGCCCCACCCTGTCCTGGGCAAGGGCTGGGCCACAGCAGTTGATTTCTGAGACACCTTAGGAAAAACCCAAACCAGGCTCTGCAGGGCACCAGAGAGAGACCCCTGGATAAATAAGTAGGGTTTATGGTTTCATTTCTTTTCCCCAACCATCATCCAGGTTCAGTAAGGCGAACAAGGATTCCATAGACCCCTACACGTACCTGCCCTTTGGGGCTGGTCCCAGGAACTGCATTGGGATGAGGTTTGCTCTCCTGACTGTGAAAGTTGCCATCGCCTCCCTGCTGCAGCATTTCACCTTCCAGACCTGCAAAGAGACTCAGGTGAGGAGCAGGTGGAGGCTCGAGGCTGGCACAGGGGGAACAAGAGCCAACACCAGACCCTGTGGATCCAGCCATGCCTAAACCTTTCATCTCTGCATGTTTAACTTACCCATCTCCACCTGTTTTCCCTCTCTTTCTTGCAGATCCCAATTAAGCTGAGCTCAGTGGGGCTCTTAACACCAGAGAAGCCAATTGTTCTGAAGTTGGTGCCCCGGACCAGAACTTGAGCCCACCAAGAACTGAAACCTCAGTGCCCCAGCATCCAGGGACTGCCGTGCTCACAAAGGGATCACACATCACAGGAACTCTCTCCTGCACATGCAGACACTGAAAAGCAGCTCCAGTTAATTCTGGAAGCAACTTCTACATATTTACTAATAAACATAGCTGTCAGAAATGTGACATGGATCACTGGGCAGTGACAGTACACAGTCCCCTTAATTTTGATTGCAAAACCAGAAGTAAATCCAAATGAGAAGCTGATCATTCACTTCTAAGGGAACTTCTCCATCTGGAGGGAAGGAATTACTGCCACATCCAAGAAAAACAAGGTGTGATGGAAATTCCAAATGCTAGACCTCACCAGGCAGGGCCGGGTGCTATTCTTCTGGGTGTATTGATGCTTGAAATTTCATGTGTTCTAATTGAGACAACTGGTGTGAGACTACACATCCTAGTTACCAACCCTCTCCTGTGCCATGTGTTAATTAAACTAAAATGTGTACAAATACTGTCATTAAAAATGTTTGAGAGCTGCTCTGTGTTGTGTATAGAGGCTGATCACTTCCTATTTAAAACCCATATTCAGCCTCAACCCTTGAAATCATCCATGTACATTGCTTTCCACTTAATTTAATGAATCTGATCCTTCATTTAACGCCATCAAACCCTCCCATTTGTACAGCATTTTACAAACACTCCAGCTCCCACCTCTTACTTTGATTAAGAGGTTGCCTTCAGTTCATCACTGGCCAACCCTTTCCCATGCTGGAGAGGCAGAGGATGGATTAGAGAGAGCAGCAGCTCCCAGGAGGAGAGGACAGCCCTGCAGGAGGACCAGTGCTCCTGGAGGAAAGGTCTGCACACAGCCTGGAGCTGAGCCTGTCCTCCCAGAGCCACGGATGGGGTTTAGTCTTTGCTTGTGGTGGGGTTTGAGCTGCTCCTGTCATCACCAGGATGCTGTGACCCAATGGCTCATGCCATCCCTGACCATTTAAGCAGGGAATATCAGAAACAAGGTGGGAGGTTCTCCCAGATCTGAGTTTCACACCACAGTAAATTGTTCTGGTCTTGGCACCTACCAACCAAAGCAGATATTGGTGAAATGGGAAAGGTTTCTCAAAGAGCTGCAAATCAAATCAAGTCATCCTGTAACTTTCTCCTGGCATCCTTCATTCCAAGGCATTACTTGCTGGATTGTGGTCTGTAATTTCCTCCTGTGGCAATGTGCTTTTCTCCTTAGCAGACAAAAACACAACATGACCCAAATGCTGCAATCCCACATAGTACAAATTTATTCAGCATTTCAGGTCCATTCTTTACCAGTGAATATTCAGGGGTTTGGGAGTGGACAGGCAACAGCACAGTGGGTTCCTCATCCCTGGAAATCCCCAAATCAAAGCTGTCCATTTTTCTGGAAGATACAGCAACATTCACCAGGCTCTAATTCAAGAGTAAGCAGCTTGTGCTGTCCCAAAAGGCAGATAAAACAATTATAGTGCTCCCTTCTGATTCATCATCTGTGATAGACTGTTTGGGTTGTGCTGTGTACACAGCAAGGCTCTGAGGAATGCTGCCAAGGAGGCCCTGCCTCAGTTTAATCTTTGCCCATCTCTTACCAGGGGTTAGAAACCACCCCTGGAAGAGCTGGGCCTGACTGATTGTGATGCTGCAGTGGCTCTGATGGGGAGAGTGCAATGCATGGACAAATCATTTTAAAAAGGGCATTTTTCTGTAGAAAATCCAGTGCCAGGCAAAACTAACTCAGGCTCAAGGGAAGGGACAGAAAGAGGAAGCTATCATCAAAGCAGAAAATCACTTAGATGCCAAAGAGCTGCTTTGAAGTTGTGGAAAGTCCTTTTGGCACCTGATGAGCAAACCCAGGTGCCTTTGCAGAGTGCCCAGAAGCACAAAGGGTTAATCCAGCCACACCCAGCCCAGGCAATTCCTTCCCTGCACGGGGCTCTCCGGGAATGAAGTCATTAAGTGCAACTGTACAGATCATTCTTCCAAATGTGAAAAATGTGACTAATTTTCCGGCTTCAGCCAATTATGACCTGCCAGGACTATCATAACAGCCCATAAATAATGTGTAACAAAATCATGGTAATGAGTCTTCTAGAAGAAAATTAGATCCTCCGTGTCTTAACTCCATAAAATTACTTTGCTTTTAAGGGCTGCCTCCATCATTCCCAGCACTTCCCTTTGCTTTGCTGGTCACCCCTCAGAAGTGACTTGGCCAGGAGTCTGCTGGTCCTGGGCATCCATCAGGTTTCACTGGTTTGGCTGTTTCCATTTTAAACCAGGCATAGCACTGACTGATTAACTCACCTCTTGAATGGTTTTTGCTGATAAAACATTTGTTTTATCTGGACTCCTTGCTGATTCATAAAAATCACAGAATCTTTATGGCTGGAAAAGGCCTCTATGATCATCAAACCCAGCTATTAACCCACCACCACACTCACCACTAAATCTTATAAACCATGTCCCCAAGTGCCACAAACACTTTGTTTGAATGCTTCCAGGGATGGAGATTCCATCACTGCCCTGGGCAGCCTGTTCCAGTGCTCGAGCACTGTTTCTACACATCCTTGGCAGGCCTGGGACATTCAATTGTCCCAAAGTAGCTGGGTCTCATCAGAGGAAAGAAAACAGTGTTAAGGTAGAAAGTAATTGTGCAGACACTTCTGATTCTTTTCCTCACCCAAGTCCTCCCAAAACCCAAGTAAGAAGGAAAAAAGAACAAAGAAAATGGTTGTATCATCATTTAAAATCACATATGGTTTTCTCAACCTTGTCTCAGAGAAGTTACTTTCACAACACTGCAGTGTAACAGAGTCACACCAGCACCACGCAGGAACTGCTGTAAATATGAAGAAACACATTCCCCTTAACACAGAGAGGGGCTTTCCACAGGAGGTTTGTATCCCATGGGACGAGAACTGCTATTGCATCAGTCCTGGTGAATGACAAAAGGTGGTTTTAAGTGGGGGCATTTGTTTTCTGTTTCCCAGTTAACCACAGAGTCACCCTCACTCCTAACTTGCCTCAATGATGTAATGCTTCCAGTTGATTGCAATGACCAAATGGAAGTTATGAAAAACAGGTTTCCTGCTTACAGTGAGGGCATGTTTTATGTGCTTCACTAAATCAGTTATGAGATATTTCAACACCAGGCTGAGCCCTGACAGAGAGAAGAATGGTCTGACTATTAGCAAACTAAGTGTCCCTAAAGTATTGAAGTCTTTTGCAATTCTGCTGTGCCTTTAAAGTGAAAAATGAAACATTTCCAGGCATATTTCACCTGAAAGGAAGAACAGGCAACGTTGCTCCTTTTACCTCCACTGAGGCACAGTTTCTCTGGCATCAGGAGCCTGATCAAGGGACACAAGTAAAAAAGGCAGCACAAGCAGGACTGGGATTGATCTCAATCCCTTCTTCCTCTCTCCATCTCCCTGGTAGAAATAACAAGCCAGTGTGGGCAACTACCAGATGGATTGGAAACATGGGAAACCTGTAGCTGAATTTATGCAGCGACATCACTTTTCTCTGCTGTAATAGAGAGAATTGGACATATTGAATTGCTCACCACACAGATATGGAATTTTGAAAGCCCTTACTATTGCACAAATGTTGACAGGATATTTTATTTACTGCATCATTAAAGGTTAAAGAGACTCATTCTCCAGAGGATTCATTTTTTCAACCCTTAATATCAATTAAAGCTAATTTCGGCTCTAACTAATGATTAACATAAAATATGGAAAAAGCTCTAACTGAGCATTTCTGTTCATTACTCCAATTCTCTTGTATTGCTGGGGCACTTTATAGGTACTGATGCAGCTTTGCATCACCCATGACACAGATCATTTTCCCCTCCAAGGTTTTGTTTTGTTCATGAAAATGTTGCAAATACGCTCAAAATACCTCTGATCATCTGGAACAAAATTTTTATTTAACTATTTCCTAGCTGATGATCAGGGATGTTCTCCACGGGCTTCTCTGCATGGCTGGGTACAATGTCTGGATATAAATGTGCATTGTTCCAAGGCCTGCAGCTTCCAGATCATTCATATATATAATAAATAAGCCCACTCAGAGATACTCGTGCAGCCACAAGTTTGCAAATGGAGTGGGGAAGACGCTGTAACTGTTCAAGGGAAAATGAAAAACCTTGCCTGCCACTTAGGAACTGAAGCCAGTCCAGCACAGCCGGATGCATTTGCCCATCTTCACCTGGCAAAATACTGATTCCATCCACAGAGCACGGAGAGCCCAGGAAAACAAGCTGCACTTCATCTCCTGGATTGTGTCAGAGGTTTGTGCAGCCCAGCTGAAGGGCACAGGTGCCACACCACAGCTCCCCCATCCTGGGCCTGTCCAGCTGCTTTTGCTTTGAAATTGGAGGTAGTAAAAATGGAAAATGCCTTTGGAGAATAGAGCACAAAGACAAACCCCCAGCACAGCCTTGCACTAACTTGCCATGAGCCAGTCTAACCTTTTCAGGACTTGTCTACTTGTATCCTAATTTTCGGCTATTTATTGTTAACAAGCACTAATCTGGGATCAATCAGTATCCAAAGGTCACAGCAAAAGCCAGAGGGAAGGCGAGGAGTGGTACAGATGCTCCGAGGAAGGTCAGCTGCTGCCACTCAGGCTGCTCTGGGGGGTAACCACACATCAATCACCCCACCAGCAGCCTGAGCCACATCCAGGGCAATCAGCAGCTGCCTGGAGCTCCCAGGGATTGTAACAGGCTCCGAGGGAAATCTGCAGGATGTACAAGTGGGAAAAACGCTCCTTGCCAAGAAAGGGAGTGTTCCCCATGGCTGTCACACTCCTGTGCCCAGGGCAGCTCTGGCCCCGGGCTCTGCACTCAGCTAAGGTGCCTCAGACGGGCCACTGGACAAACTACTCTGATTTTTCCTCACATTTCCAAGACTGCAAGTGGCCTTCTCCTCCCCTCTCCTGCATTTTCATGTCTAGCTTTCAGTGACTGGAATTCACTCGGCTGGGAGGAAGTGAAACCGCTCTCCTAAGTGGAAGAGCCACCTAATAAAGTTTTAATGGAAGATATCATTTCTAATCTTTACATTACATTAAAAGCCAGCCGGGAAATGAAAGCCCATGAGGGTTAGGAGTGTTGGAAACACTCAGCAAGACAGCCTTATCTTCAGGGAGTTCACAGAATGAGTGTTGCCCTAAGGAACAGAATTTGCAGCAAGCAGAGAGCCAGGGCTGTTACAGACTTAGCAGCCACGTGTAGATATAGGTATTTATATGGGTATTTATATCTGTGTGCATATCCACACACCCAAAGGGCAGAAGGATATCTCAGCCTTTGGACAGACTCTCCAAAATCCAGCTGAGCTATCCCCCTGGGAGTGTCTGAGGGGATAAGCTTGGAGCCCAGGACAGGGCATGGAGCATTTACCTGCCCTGCACCACCAAGATATTAATTTAAATACCAAAACCACTGCCATCTTCAGGGGTTTTTTTTGTGACTCACATAGAATTGGTCAGTTTGGGCTCTTCAATAACCCACAACCTGAATTGAAGAAACTTTCCCACCACCAGTTCCTTTCTGTGCTGAACATCCACACAACAACAGTTACAGAAATCTGTTTCCAGGAGCAATAGCAGAACTGAGCAGTTCTCAGGCTCCCTGTGGAGGGACAGAAATATTCAAGCACATATCACAAAGACAATTAAAGTGGAGCAAAAGAGTACCATGCATTTTTGAAACCCTGGCCTTCCAATTAAAAAAACCTGCAAGTTCTGGTTGGCTGAGAGGGACCATGTTTAATGATTGATGTTCCTTCTCCCAGTTCAAAAGAAAACAGCATCAAGTTACTCCAGAGGAGATTTAGGTTGGCTATTAGGGAAAATGCCTTCATGGATAGGGTTGTCAAGCATTGGATCAGGCTGCTCAGGGAAGTGGTGGAGTCACCATCCCTGGAAATGTTGAAAAACTCCATAGATGTGGCATCTGGGGACACGGTTCAGTGGTGGGCTTGATCTTGGAGGTCTTTTCCAACCTCATCAATTCATGATTCTATAACCACCACCAAGAGTAAAACACATTCAAAAGCTGGTTTAGACTAGCAAGAGCCAAACTCCAAAAAATGCCAGAGAATAAATCTTCTCAGGGAGCCAGCAGGCCCCAAGGTGGCAGCAATGAAGTTTCTGCAACAAGAACTGAGAGCTTCCAAAGCCAGGGACCTGCCAGGGTGTCAGAGCAGCAGCTGCCCCAGGGAAGTGCTCGGACCCTCTGCTGTGCTGACCTTGCTAAGGACAGCGAGAACAATGAGAAATTAAATTGCACTGTCACAAAACCCCAGCACACAGCGACTCCTGGCACTGCTTTGGTTTGTTTATTACAAAGCCACGTTGGTTTTGTGCCTTCTCTCTGCTTGCTGGCAGCAGCTCCAGAGAAGATCTTTGGAATTTTGCTGAAAGTTTCAGATATTGGTTTCCTTTGCAAGGAGTTAGAAGCTCCCTTCAGGCTCTCTCCCTAAACACACAGCACAGCTCATTATTGGCCACATTTATTATATAATCACCAAAACGTTGGAGGTTTAAACCTTCTTGTCTCTTGCCCATCTCTGAACTGGCTCCCAGGTGGGGTTTGAGCACCAGCAGCTGGCCCTGCTGGGCTGCTCTGCCCCAGGGGGACATTCCTGTTCTCCAAATCACCCCTGCAGCCACAAGGAAGGAAAACAAACCCTTGGATCAGCCTCTCCTCACTGCTCCTTCTCACAGCTGAAAGAGCAATGCAGGGAAGAATCAGGCAAGTGGTTTTTGGCTGGACACGTGTCCAAGTGTGATCTCCATGTGCTCCCATCCCAGGGCAGCCTGACCCCAGAGCCCTGAGCTTTGTCTGACAAAAATCTGCTGAAATCATCCACTTGAGTATTCATCTTTCACTTGTACTTTCGATTTAAATCCACTCTTTTGTAGGGGTTTCTGGACTTCAACCAAAATTGCTTTCAGAGATGTGGGAAATGTGAGAGGGGCTGTTTTCCATAGAAAACCTCACCTCACTGCAGCCCTGAAGTGCAGCCACCAGCTCAGTCCCAGGGCTGATCCCCGGGCAGGGTCTGGCACAGGGAGCAATCTGCACATCATGGACCTGTCAGCCTGGCCTGCCACATGAGAACCCCAAAATGTTCAATCTCGATGGCTCCCACCAAAAATCAGTCAATGAAAGTGGTTTGGGATAAGCGGGATCTGATTTTTTTTTTTTACCATTCAGGTGGATTCTCAATTAAAGTTTTGTGGAATAGAGTGGGTACAACTGATGCTGAGATGCTGGGAAGAGGGAGCAGCAGCTGAGCCAGGAGAGAGAATCTGAAGCTTCAAACACACCACAGGCAGTGGGTGGGCTTTTTGGATAAGGAAAAAATTCATTAACTCTGTGTCAAAGATCACACAGAATTTAAGGAAAATCTTAAGTAAAAGATTCCAAGTGTTTCTGAGGAGACCTCCTGGATCTTTCCTTGAAGATCTGCAAAGAAATGTGAAGGAAATGCTCCACTTTCAGTATCATACTGTGAGATTAAATGTTATCCTGCTACACATTCTTTTTTTATAGCCCACTTTCTATTTTTATTCCTGTTCTGCTGTGGAAGTGTTTGCTAATAATATATGATAGGATGCTTTGTCATGAAAAAACCTTGTATCATTTATCTGTTTCTGAAAAAAGAAATTCTCAGTACAAATCTAATAAGGGAAAAAATCCTATTCTAGCTCCTGTTGGAGGAAAGGGATTGATTTATGGAGAGAGATGAAAAGCACTAAGTATGTATTGCTTGGCAAAATGAGGAATTGTAGAGAACTGTCTTTATGCATTTGAAGGGTGTAAACATCAAAGAGGCAGAAGAGCTATTTAGAGCATTAGGAGGAGGCACATCCAGGAGACAAGAGCTGAAATTAAATGAACATCCTTAACTTAAAAATCATACTTCTGCCTGCAAATCTATTTCCTGGTATTATTACTTGCAGCACTGTAATGAGTATTAATGAAGCTTATAGAAAATAACACCAAAACTATTTTTCATATCTAATCAGCAGATCTTCCTGTAATGTTTCTAAAGCCCAGATCCAGCACCTAATCCAGAAATTTTGGGAGAAGAGCATCCTTTAAGCCTCCTCCTCCACCTTCCTATTGCTCACCAAATATTGATCAGTACAATGGGTCACTTCCCCACCTCTGATTGCAGCCTGTGTGGTCAGTCTGGGATCAGACTCATGGGAGCTGTGTGGGTTTAACAGCTCTTACTGCAGCCAAGGGATAATTCAGATCCTCGACAACTGTTCTGAGAAAGAAGAGCATCCTTGCTCCCTCCCTGCAGGAAACCCATCACTGATCCTGCAGGATGCCCAAACCTGCCTGTCTGGAATTCAGTTAATTGCCCACAGACCAGAGCTAAAGCATCAGGGGAGGAAAGGTTCTGGAAGAAATCACTGCTTTGCTCAATGCTCCAAAAACACCAGAGTGGCCTGACAGCCCACAGGGACCTCAAGGACAAAGTTTTGCTCTCCCAGCTCAAGGATGAAGTTTTGGAGTAAGGAAAGCTCAAGGACAGAGCTTTGCCCTCCTTTCCACCAGGCTCTGCTGTCCCCCCTGCCCGTCTGGGGGTGGGATGGCAGCAGAGCTGTGCCAGGCTCCAGCTGAGCTGACCCTCAGCCTGGCAGGGGTCTGCACATCCATATGGATGTGTCTGGATAATTGGGAATGGCAGCTGGAGGCTGAAAACATCCCTTGGTTACACAGCTCCCTTCTGAGCCCTACCAGCCAGCCCAGGATAACAAGGCCTATCCCTCTCTGTGCCTTTTCTCAGCAGCATTTCACAGGTGACAGATGCTGGAGGTGGCAGGAGAGGACTCCCAGCCCTCAGCCTTCCCAGAGAAATACTCAAATCCTTCCAGAATTACAGACACCTTTTATATTATTTTTTTCCTGCCTGGATTTTTTGTCTAAGGACAAGGCTGCAGTCTCATATTAGCCATTGAAGTAAAGTAAAGGAGAGGCTTTCTGTGCTCCCTCCCTTCACCAGCAGGAAAAGAGGTAAAACCCAGGGGAAGAGAGGCAGCAAAATTGCTAAGTCAGAGCACAGAGGCCATGCAGGCTGTGACTTCCCAAACATCCTGATCCTTTCAGTCAGAAACCACTTCATCATCAAACACAGCATTTCATGTGCATAAATAAAAAGGAAGAGAAATGATTGCAACAAGCTTCTGATAATAGCCAAGGTTCACAACTGCATCTGTGATATTTTAACAGAAAGCATATATTAATGTAAAATAAACATGATGCCTGTGAATGACAGGCTCTGATTTATATTCCAGCCCCTACAGCATCATAAGAACATTGTAATGAAAAATGTTCAGCAGCAAATAGGAAAGGATGGATCTCTGTGGGCAAGAAGGGAATTATGCTGCTTCCTGTGCCCCTGCCTGGGGCCACCAGGGTCCCACATCCAGGAACATCAGCTCCTGAAGGGATGGGGCAGTCACAGCTCGGTGCAAAGCCTGAGCAGCTGAGCAAAGCTTATTCAGACTCAGCTCAGATATGGGCAGGGGACACAGGGCTGGCCCCTCCCCTCCCTGGACATTCACTCCCACTCTGCAGCAAACTCACTGAGCACAAGCCACAAACCCAAAAAATCAAAATAACATCTTACCATGCTGGGGGAAATGCCAGGTTCCTCAGGTGGGTGATGGGGCTCCATGGTGAGGCATAGCTGTGCTTTCACTGGAGACCTGCACATCTCCAGCTGAGCTCAGGAAAGGACTAGCACAACCAGGCTGAGCTTAAATGGGCTCTGGGCCCGTGGGTGGGGTGTAGACCCAGGTGAGGCTGGGCAAGTCCCCACCCAGGAGGCTCTTGTCCATCCTCAGCTGGAGGAAATCCCTGCCTGATGGTTCAGAGCCTGTCTAGTGGAGGTCTGAGAGTCTCCAGGTTTGGAATAAATCCCAATTCTCAAGGGATGCACAGTACAGGTGCTCACCACCCAGTGACTGATGCCCAGCCCATCCCCAGCAGCCAAATCCCCCAGTTACACACTGAGCATGGTGCTCTAGGGTAGGAAAATCCCTTTGGCCACTTTGGGTCACCTCTCCTGGCCATGGAAAGCAGGGCATGGGACACTGGAAAGTCCTGGACACGAGGTAAGCTCCTCTCAGCACCAACTCAGCCATTGTGTCACCAGCACTGCTCTCACTGAGCCCAAAACCCTGCACCAGCCACTCCAGAGAAGATTAACTCTGTCCCAGCTAAGCCAGGACAGCTTCCTCTGTCCTTTCGTGTCCCCTGGAGCACCACGCTGTCCCTGCAGGCTCTCACCTGTTCAGCTGGGGCAGGAACTGGAGCAGAAAGGCACTAACCCTGCACGGGGCCAGCAGGAGAAGCTGCCCCAGGAGCCACCCTGCTGAGAGACCCCTCAGGCTGCTCAGGAGATGACCAAGCCAGGGCATCTCTGAGGGACATGAGCCCGTTTATTTCAGGAGTGAATTTGGCCTCGGGCTGGAGCTGTTCAGAATAAAGTTGGACACGGTGACCTGTGGAAAGCACTTGTTCAGCACCTGGTTCAGCTGAGAGCCCAATCTGCAAACAGTAAAATCTGGATGCTCTACCAACCAGAGCATGTCCAAACACTGTCACAGATTTCTGGTGAGGTTGGAATTTTCCTGTCTCTTAATGGAATTCCATTCTCAGGGCACTGTATCCATTTCACAACACATTTCACTGTCTCCTACATAAACATCCTTTCCTTAGTCCTTCCCTTAAAAGGGTGAACAAACTCCCCAAAATACCTACAGTTCTGTTTGTGGTCAGTTATTAAAGCCAAGGTACAAGAAACATGCTCAGAGGTGAGAAGGTCACAGCAGAGAAAGGAAATTCTGGGTGTGGGAGAAGCCAGCAGAGAAGAAAAGCTGGAAGGTGTGAAAGAATGACTGCCTTGTGCTGGCAGGCCATGGAGATTGGTCCATCTCAGACCACAAAAACCACTACAACACAGCCAAAACAAGGGGACGCTGATGAATGAAGCCATTACAGGTGACAGGGGACAGAGACACAAAGCAGAGGAGTTGAAATGTTGCTTAATGACTCGTGTGGAGGTGTAGGAGTAGGTGGAGAGACAAAACATCCCAATCACTGTCAGCTCCTAATGGGTACAAAATGCTCATTGAAAACCCAGCAGAAGGTCACTGGCCCCTGGGGAGTACAAGGAGGAGGCAGCAGCCAGAACCCCCTGGCCTCTGTGTCACCACAAATAGCCCTGAGCCACCTCTGGACACATTTTGGTGGCTGGGAACACGTGAGGCTCCAGTGAGTGAAATCAGGTTTGTTTCACAAGTTCACCTTCCTCCACTGCACTGTCCCCATTGCCTGACCATGCTGAAGCATTGATTGCTGCCCAGGAAATGTGGGATGGGGGTTTTGGAAGCTCACTCCCCTCTGTTTTCTCCCCATTTCCTTTACCTGTGGTATTGTGGGATGAGGCACTGTGGCAGGACTGTCTGGGATGGCTCTGCCTTCCAAAGCTCTGCTCAGAGATCCTGGCAGGAATTGGCCTGTGGCAGAGCTGTGGGAGGCTGCTGCCTTTCTCTGCCCAGGGTTTCTTCAGCCTTCTAATAAACTCTATGGGCTCAAAGATGAGTCAGGAAAATAAGAAGCAAGATCCTCATCTAAAGGCAGCATCACAAAAGGCCTCCCCATCCCCAGGCTCCTGGAGGGAGGGCAGCAGGTCTGTGATTATTCACAGAACCTGAGTGCAGAGAGGCTGTTCCTGTGCATTGTGTGTGTACTTTTGCATGAGAAATGCTTAAAAGAGGAGTAATTATAGAAGAAACTTGTCTAGCAACTGAAAGAAAAAGCAGGAAAGAATAAGCAGGTATGACTACCTGGGGTACATCAATCAGAGCAGGGCAGTGGAAGATGAGCAGCTGCATCAGCTCTTCCTAGGGGCTGCCACATATTTGTCTAAAATGCATTTGTCAGCAATGTTGAGGAACACTCCCCCTTCTCCCAAAGCACAGATGAGAGCAGGGCTCCTGTGAGGTCCCTTTCCCTCATCACTTCTCACACCTCCCCACACATCTGGGAACTGCTCCCTGCTTTGGGACCTCCTGCTCACCAGCCCACCCAGCACAGGTCAGGCTCTTCCCTCAGGACCAAATTCACTGCTTTGGTCAAATTCTGGCCTCTGCTTTGGCAACAATGGGGTAGCTGGAGATCCAAACACAACCATTTACATTTAAAAACCTATTCCAGTCTTGTACTTCAGAAATCTTGTACAGATTTACACTGTTTGGGGGCAGGAGGATGTGGGGAATTCTCTCCATGGAGTAGCAGAGCTGTGCTGCATTCCTCCATCCCTCAGACCAAAAATATTTCACCAACTGATTTAATTACACGAAGCTTATGCCGGAGTTATAGAGGGATTATCTGGGTTTTATCATGGTTATTAGCGAAAATGATTCTATTGTTACTATTACAGAGTTACAAAAAGTAAAGAGAAATCACAGGAAACTTGGCAAGGGCTCATTAGCAGTGTGGTAGTGTCTGCAGAAGCTAATTAAAAATGTCTATACCTCATAATAACCATTTATCTCATCAGAGCCTGCATTCCTTATGTCTCTTTCTCTGGATAGAGTGAGGGGGAATGATCTCTGCTCGCTGGTGAGTGCACACACAGCAATACATCTGAGCTTGGCACAGTACAAATGGCTTTGTTCCGGGATGTGAAGCCACCAGTGCTGCTCTTGCCTGCCTGAGCTGGGGCTGGCTGTCCTTGCCTTGCTCACAAGGACACTGAGATGCTCAGGGACCTCCTGAGAGTCACTCCCAGAAATATCTCAGCCAACCATCCCATGCTGGGTGTGGGAGGGTGGAGAGAGTGAACCTGGAGGAGGTGCTGTTGGGAGGCTTGAAAACAGCATTAAAGCAGCACAATGGCACAAGTGTTTGGATTTGCTGTGCCCAAAGTCCTGCAGAAGCTTCTGGTACCTCTGGTGTCTCAGCAAAGCTCTGGTCTGAGTCGCTGACCAGGCGGGCAGGATTTCCTCAGACAACATCTCTATCTCCTCTGTCACATCACTCCTTCCTCAAGCCTCCAAAGCAAACAGAAAAATGACACAGCTCCCAGTTAATCTGTGTTATCTGGAAGAAGAAATCAAGGTGAAATTCAGTTTGTCAACAGGGGTGTGAGTGCTGACAGGAGATGGATCGGAACAGGCGATGCCAGCTGTAGTTTTGCCCGACAAGTCATTTCTCACACAATGCCTGGATGCTGATGGATATTCTGGAGATGATGCTTGATAAACTTGTTTTGGATTGGAGTTTGAGTTGAAGGGGTCTGTGGGGGAAGCAGAGGAATAAATCCCAAAATCCATGGTGGTTGTGATACCATTTTCTGTTCTGCCCCGTGGTCCTGGCCAGCACAGAGGAGGCAGAGCCGAGAGGCAGAGCCAGCCTGCCTCACTCTCCAGAGAGAGAAATGTGCTCCCACTTCTTATCACATCCAAAATATCAGTCCCTTGGATATAAAATCCTCATCATGTTCAATCTTTGCACACATTTTCAGTAAAGCAGGAGGAGTGGATGCTTAATAATGAAATCCTTGAGCCCATCCCAGGTGAAGTCAGAGGTAAAATCCTCTCAGCACTGAGATGTGACAGCAAGGACCAAATCTGAAACCCAGCGGCCTCCAACACAACCCGGCTGGACCTCAGTGCTCAGAGATGCTGCTCCTCCTTGCAAGAGTTCACAGCCTCTTGCCCAGCTAAAGACTCTCCCCAGACCCAGCTTGACAAGAGCTGACCAAGGTTTTACCATGTCTCTTTCCCCAGACAGAGTTCTTACCCATGACTCTTGGCAGAAATGAAAACATTTTTGTCCCAAGCCATACATTTTTTATTGTTCCATCCTAAGGAGAGCCTCTGTTAGTTCTCCCATTACTATTATTCTTACTGCATGTGAACACAGATGATGAGTAGTGCCTGCTCTCATCCAGCATATCCTGCCTGACCTCCTTGGCAACTGGGAACACTTTTTCTTGAATCCAGTCAATTAAACCTCACCACTGTGCCTGTTGAGTTCAGTCTGGCTCTCAGAAAAGAAAACCAGGTACTGAAAACCCTGGCACAGCCCCCAGAAATATCACCCTCCTTTTGAAAACAACACGATAAAAATCAGGATTTTGCTCCCTCAATTCCTGCGCATTTTCTCCTTTTCAGCTTTCCCTGCCAAGCTCCATCCTCAGATGCATTCCTGCCTGGTTCTGTGGTGTGTCAGCCTGTCTCCCAGACATCCTCTGTTTCTCAGGCACACAGCAGCCCAGCTGCTGCCCTAGATGGGGAAATCTCTTCTTGCAATGGCAGCAGCCACTAAGGGCCTTG
This sequence comes from Sturnus vulgaris, assembly GCF_052056855.1. Classification (NCBI taxonomy): domain Eukaryota; kingdom Metazoa; phylum Chordata; class Aves; order Passeriformes; family Sturnidae; genus Sturnus; species Sturnus vulgaris. Next base: position 3,643,472 of record NC_142258.1, read on the forward strand.
GTGGATGAAGCAAGCCATGACTCACTTCCACGGCTTTTCCAGGAGATGCTGGAGGCAGAGGCAGGACATTGAGCTCAGCTGAGATTTCCCAACACAGAAAAGAGTCAGAGAGCTGTTGTAATGTTTGGGTGGCCAAACATGAGTCATTTCCAAGCCTAGATCATGCTTTCCTCCGCTGAAATCAAATGATCTACTAATCCAAACCAATAATTCCTAATGAAAACAAGCTGGAACAGCATTCCTGAAATGAGGGGAGTTATGAGGAGCATGAACTCATCTCCCCTTGGAGTTTATGGGATGTCCCTCACACCAGGGACCAGGCTGAGAAAGGAGGTGGGAGATAGCACATATCCCATCAGATCCTGTCCTCTGAGAACAGTTTTGCAGTGCTGCAAAATCTCACCTGGAACGAAAACAACGCCAAAAGCCTGATGGAGGATCTAGATTTTCTTACGGTAAATTACTAGAAGAGTAATTACAGTAATTATGCAGTTGAGAATTGTTCTCAATTGTTATCTAAGAATTAGCAGAGATAAGCACAGTGGTATAAACTGTGGTGCAGGCTAAGAAAGGCAGGGTTTTACACCTGTTCCATACATGGAGCATGAGGTGTGTTGACACACACATTCAGTAGAAAACAGCTGAAAGGAAGGAAGAGCTTCGAGCAGTGAAAAATTAGGAGACAGAAAAGAGGGAGGGGGATTAATCAGCATTAGTGCTGCTTTCCCAGGTCCCCTACAGAAATGAAATTGCTTGACTTGTACAAGGTTACCCATTATCCATCCATGCCATTGCTTTCATCCCTCCCTTTCCTGGGAGAGGGCAGTGATGTCCTTGTGCTGCAGCCTTGGCTCCAGCACAGAAGGGTTAATCTGCTCTCACTCCCCACCTCCTTAAATACAAGTCATAAACGTGATTGTTTGCTTGCTTTTATTACAAGAGCTGTAGCTCTCCTGGAGAAAATACACCTTGCACCAATACACTGGAGTTTTCCAAAGGGAAGTTTAAGTTTCCTTCAGCAAACATAACGGTCACAGGCTTTAAATCTTATGATGTGGGCAATAAGCTGTTATTGGCCACAGCCAAAATAATAGCCAAAAGATATTATTACCAGAGCATAAAAGCAAAATACAAGACCTCACAGCCCAGAGCCTGCAGCTCCAAACCATAGATGTAACATAACTAACGTACACAGATGTAATTCTTTGTATAGCTGCTGTACTATAAATACACAGTACATACCTATGGCACTTGCATACACACATAAATAAATATATATATATATGTATTTGAAGTGGCCACAAACGGCATTGGAGAAAAACAAGTCTCTGTTTTTCATTACCACCTGTAATTCCACCTGGGGCCATTACTTCTTTCACTGAAGTAATGAATAAAGTAATAACTCTCTCTAAAAGCTGTGTGGTCACCAGCCTCACACATCAATGGAGCCCCGGGAATGAGCATTAGGAGTGGTCAGATCCAGGTATAAGAGCTGAATTTTTCCTCTCTATCCCAAATTCAGAAGAAACCCAGCAGTTTTAGGAGATTTACATTTATTTTCATGCTGTAAGCCAGAACAAACTGGAGCTGGGATGGGGCTGCAGGCATCTGGAGGTGCTGGTGAAGCCAGCACTCTGCATGAATTGAAAACTTGGCTTTGTGTCCCTGAATAAGCCAAAAATAGTTTTTCATAGGAACTAAGTGACCTCCCTGCTCCCTTCCTAACTCTGTGTGCTTTATCTGATGGGCTTCAAGAGATTTCCTCCGATTATTGTGAAAGCCTCTGGAGGCACATTCAAAGGATCCTGAGTGCCTTAAATCCTCTCCCTGTGAAGGCAGTCCCTGGAGAAACCTCACGGAGCAAATGTAAATCTTGGGAGGGTTTCTAGCAGCTCCTCCAACATCTGTAATTCCTGTATCAGCAAACACTTTACACGTCGCTCTGGGATGTAGAGGAGGGAGAGTTATTTCAGAAAGCAACCACTTAACATCTACAGCTCTACATGGCAGCAAAAAAAAAAAAAAAAAAAAGTAATCCCAAATAGCTTTCCTAATTCGGGCTGTATTAAAATGTATATATATATATGAACTTACAGCATTTCACTCCCATGGTAATTTTCCACTGGCTGGCCATGGATAAACTCTCAGTCACGTCCAGACTGTGTTACAACCACTGCTGGAATAGTTTAATATTCCTGCTGGCTCTCTTCTAGTGGTTTTCCTTCCTAAAAGAGGAAAATGATTGCCCTGTTGTGGATTAAAGGAGGTGAGTGGGTTAAGAGCAGTTTTACTGGGTGGTAAGAGAGGCAGCAGAAGGGGGATAAAAAATGAGGGAGAAGGAGGAGGGTTTTGGTGCATGTTGGCATTTTGATAGCACACCTAATTCTGGCCAGACCAAACCCTCGGCCTGCTTTGGTTGCAGTGGGATGATGGGTTTGCAGCCTATTTTACAAACCCCAAATGTATTTTGATAAAAAGTGCCACAGCAATGAAAGGAATCGATACAGCAGTGCCTCTGTGTGTGTGTTTTATATTAAGACTTAGTTGATGACTTCTCATCATTTGAAAGAAATGTTCAGCCTCAGTGCTTGAAATTATCCAGCTGCAGCATTTTCTACTCAATCCAATCTCCAGTTAATTTGATCCTTCATTTATCTTGAACAAAGCCTCCTAATAAAAACATTTGTATTACAAATGATACACTTGATCAATGGGATTGCTTTAGGCAAGTATTTGATAATTTGAACACTAGCTATAAAAAGTTCTCATTTAATCAATGTGGCTGGCCAAAATTTGGAGGGAGAGAAAGCCCCAAACCTGCACATCACTGAAGAGCCAGACTATAATTACATATCAGGTTATTTAGATGTTCTTACCAACATTATTGTTAGAATTGGCCAGTGTAATTGGTGTGATATTAGCCTTAATTATTTTTGGTAACACAATTAATTATTTAGTTCACTCAAAGTGACAAGAATGGAATGAATCAAAATAAGGAGCTGGCTGGGCTGGGAACTATTAATTTTCTTTCAATCCCATGATTCCTTCAGTCAAATCAATGAGATAAATAGGCAGATGGAAAAAGCCAGTGGACATTTCCATTGAACAGGAAGAGCATCCAGGTCCCAGGTAGGTCAGGAGATGATATTGGGCCCTTCACAGGGGCTGGGAAGTTTCCCTTGGCATCATTCAGGTCTGAGATGATGGTTTCTCAAACCTTTGAGATCTTCAAGGTCATGGGCTGCTCTGCTAAGGGGGGTGTGTTCCCCCCAGGCTTGTGTCCAAAGTAGGAAACATTATCCCTTGGCAGCCAAAGTGAATTTCTGCTTTATTGCATCTGTTGCTATCCTTGGATGCTTTGAGAAGAAATCACATTGCTTGGAATGTTAGCCTGTGTTTATTTTCATTAACAGTGGTATTAATCAACATTTTCCTCTGTTCTCCACAGATGGCTCTGGGATGCCTTTGGAAAGGGAAGACAAATTCCAGGTCAGGGTCCCTGTTGTTGGACATTATTATATGTGGGAAGTGAAATTATTCCTCTCCTTGCTCAGATTTGTGCATCAACACTGAAAAACTTCTCATAGCTCCCCCACTCCTCCTTCACCTTGTCTGAGGAGCTTTATTTGACACAGCCACCAGCAGGTATATAATGAAAAAAGTTCAGAAGGGCTAAAAAACATCCACCGTGTACATCAGACTATTTCACTTTGTTTCTTCAACCCTTTTAAATCAGCATTTTTAGGACTTCGTTTAAAGTGGGAGACAGGAGGGAGCACAGTGAGGACTCTCTGCTGTCACATCATGCACGGGATTGTTCAACACAGCAGCCTCAAATCTCTTTCAATCCATCACTTATTTCCCTCTAGAAACTTTTTTTTTTCTTCCTTCCTTTCTGGATTGTCTTTGTTATTTATTTATTTGGTTAGTTGACTTCAAGGGACATTTCTCCTGGCTGGATAAAGACGTTTTACAAACAAATGCAGGGGAACATTTCTGATGAGGCTGCGGAGGCAGCCGGGTCCCCGTGGGCAGGTAAAGCTTTGTGTCACTCAGCTCTGCCCCATCAGGGAGCAGCATTTTTCACAGCTGCTCCACCAACGGGGCCCCAGGACCAAAGCAAGAGGAATTAAAGGGCTGCTCCATGTTCCATGGGGCTCTAAGGGCTCCCCTGGGGAGGATAAAAAAGAATTAGAAAGGGTTTTATTGATGTGGGTATGTTGCCTGTGCTTTGATACGCACACAGAGAGTAATTGTAAGTGTGGGGAGGAGGGTTCTCCACAGCTAAACTATCATTTATACCCTGTGGAGAGTTAAAAAACTCTCAGTGAAGAACATGGGTAGGCACGACGGCCCAAGGCCCAAACAGGGGGTACTAAACAGAGAGAAAGGATTTATAAAGCAGCAATAGATAACATTGCTCCATTTCAAAGAGCTCCTTGGCTCCTGCAGCACCCCAAAACAAAGAGAGGGAAAGACACCACCATCAGCAAAACTGAAAAAAAAAATAAAAAATCCCATCACCTCTGGGCAAGTCTGCAGCTGGCAGGGGAGAGGCAAACACGGTGAGGCATCAGCTCAGCATCTGGAGGGGAGAGCATCTGCTGAGAGACACCTCGACACTCACTTGGAGTGAGAAATCATCACTCTGGCTGCAATTCTTCACGAGCCAGACGCACCAAGTGAATGGAATCCACACAAATGAGGTCGTTAGCATAACTGAATACGCTCTTCATTCCTTCAAGAATGAAAAATATGAGTAATTCCCTGGCAAGGCCCAATTACAGCCTGCCAGCACTAGCACATGGGTTATATCTATTATGAAATAATAAGATAACATTAATAAGATTCCCAGAAAGGACATTAGACAGCTAATCTCACGACTGTGTACAACTAGTCTAACTATTCAGGCTGTCTCCTGCCTTCATGGCTTTACGCTCTCCAGGTCTTTCTTGTCATTTTCACTGGGAAAAGTTCAGGTCTACCAGCTTTTAAGCAGGTTCTGAGTGGGAAGGAGGGCGAGTGCTCTGGGAGTGCTGAGAAACACTGGGTAGCTGCTCTCTTTTCAGGAGTTTCTGTAACAGCCATAAACGTGAGAGCTACAGCAAACAATCACAATCAATCCCGTGAAATGTCCCTGCAGACAGAGCCATGCTGGCAGCTGTATTTTGGGTCGTTAACCTGAGCTCACAGGCACAGCTCAGACACGTGCTGGCAGAACTTCCAGCCCCTCGCTCCGACAGCACCTGAATAATCTTTTTTTCCCTCCATTTCCTTGTGTCCTGCGGTTCCCGATGCTGCGTGCAGAACACCCAGAGCTGTTTCACGGGTGTAACAGCGCAAGCAGGAAACGGGGTTTTATTTTTTTGGATGAACATCATCACCTCACCTTCCTGAGACACCCACGGAGCTGAGCTTAAAAGAGAAAAAAATGGACGATAAGACATACATAGAGCTGAGCAGAACAACACACGTTGCTCAAAGCCTCCTAAGGCAGGAGGCAGCCGAGATTTCCATCACTGTAATTCAGCAAGATGCATCTGGGGCTGTCGCAAGGAGCTCCCCAGGACCAAGGGCACGGCAATAGCAGCGCTCGGACCCCGCCGCTTTGGCAGGTGGCTCAATCGGCTCCGCAGCCCTGCTCGGGGAAGGGAAGACGCCGAGTGTCAGCACAGAGGGCTGTAATGAGGATTAATAAGGCGTGTGAAGACGCTCTGTAATTGTCCGGCCGGCTGTTTCCTTTGCACCTTATGCTGTCGTTTATGCTCGTGCGAAGTGGCTGTAAAACGCCCCGGGTCTGATTCAATAGAACTCTGCAGATTCCTCGCACAGGTGTAAATTGCTCTGTGAGGTTCAGGGCACTGTCTAAATGCAAACTAATGTGATCATCTCTGTTGCCTCTTTTATCTTTATTTATTTATTTATTTTTATTTTTTTCTTCTTCCGTAAACTTCTCTGCAGCCAATTGAACATTTTAGTGCCTAATAAACTACAAAATATCAGGTATTTCGTGCGTGAACTTAGGTCCCTGAAATAGGATTCACAGCTCTGGCCTCAGGGAGAGCTGGAGCTGCATCAAGATGCCAGGACTGGACCACCAGCACCGCACTCCTGTGTGCTGGTTGCTGCCCACAGCCGTGGAACATTCCCAGCATAAACCTCAGGGGCTGGTGCACAGTGACAGCGAGCCTGAACCCAGGAGAAGCCATGAAAAATGAGCTAACGACATAATCTGGGAGAGAACGGGGCAAAAAACAATGCCTGACCTTGTTCAGACATAGGAAAAAACAACTGCAGAACGACAGCAGCTGTAAAATGAGCCTGAACTAAACTGTATGAGGGAATAACCCTTAAGAGGTGGAAGGCTTTGATAGACGCACTCCTACAGGTAGCTTCAATCCCTGGCAGCTGCAAGGCTTCGGTAATGAATGTCAGACTGCTGGGCAGCTGTGAGGGGAATAAACAGCTATTTGCCTTCAGTGGAAGTAGCATCAGTTTGACATATGACATTCAAATGATAGGAGCTTTAAAAGTGTGGTTAAACGACTGCTGTTTGACTTGGAACCTTGAGCCCGCTGGAGTGGCATTGCCACTGTTTACATTGGCTCTGTGGGGGATTGAATCACTGAGCTTAAAAATGAAAGATCAAAGTGTTTCTGCAAATTCAGCCCGCAGTATGTCGTGTGTCCAGCTGCTAGAGAACGTGTGCTGGAGGGATGAGGGGGTAAAGACGGGTCCTCTCCCTGCTCTGCTGTGGCCTTTGGCTCTGGTGACGGCTGCCCTGGGCACACCCGGGACTGAGACACAAGGTCAGGGATGAAATTTGGGGGATGGGGTGAGAAAAAGGGGTTATCCCTACCTGGTCTTTCTCACAGCACCCCCTTCTCCTGCCATCCTCCTTCTCCACATTGGTGGGTTCATCTTCAAGGCTCTTTGCATTTTGCCTTGCAGGACACCAGCCTGCTCTGCACCATCTCCTGCTCATTTTAGAGAAACAAGCACTGCCAAAACTTACCTGCCTGTTTTAGGAGCCCTTGTTAGGCCCTTGTTCCAGCAGCCTGTCAGCTAACTACCAGCACTCATAACCCTTTGATAACCTACCTGCTGAAGTGCTTTGGCTTGCAATCTTCACACCGAAACAAGAACTCAGGACCAAAGCTGCTGGAGGAAAAAATCACTGCTTCCTGACCTTTGGGCAGACTCTGTGGGCTGATTATCTCATCGATTTTAACCGAATTGAGCATTCAATACGGGTGTCTGGAGGCCTGTCTCTCCTCAGCAGCAGGTACAGTACAGCACCAGCAGCAATAATATAGACAACCTCTATGCAAGCCAGGGTCAGGAAAGCTCCAGGTTTCTTGTAAATTGTGGCTGGCATGATTAGTCCACCCAGGCCTGGCCCCAGGAGCACTGGAGTACACAGGGAGCCCATGGTGAGAGCACTTCAGAGAGGGAGCACCCTGTGAAGTGCAAATTAGTGCTCTCCCTTGGAAGGAGCCAAAACAACTGCAGCAGAAATGAGTGGGACCAGATTGGAGTGATGCCACTTGAGGTGGGACTGTCCTCCAGAAGGAGCTGGTGCTGAGCTGGAGCCTGTTTGCTCTGGGAAGCAGTGCTGTGCTATAGCAGGAGGATATGCAGAGCAGAGGAGTTCATGCTGAGAGCCCTATAGTCATCTGGATGCTTTTTAGAGGGAGTGGAGGACTTGCTTCAAGCTGTCAGCAGCTGGAGTATATTAGGGGAGCTCCTGAAATACTTCTGCTTTAGTGCCCTCCAAAAGGAAACTCATTTGTTCACTCTGGGACCTTGCTGAAATCTGAATCAAAGCATGGCAAAAGGTGGACACATCAAATTTCACTATTGCCTAAGAGTAAATTTTTAGAAAATTATAAGAGCAGGTAAACTGAGGCACAGGGCTGTGGAAGAGCACAGCTCCATTTCCCTTGGATATGGGGGAGTGGTGCTTGCTTGTTACCTCTGGAAATCTGACCAGAAATGGTTGACACCAAACATCTCTCAGACAGCTGCTCAGTCTGGAATAAACCAAATAAACCCAAGAAACAGCATCCCAGGTCCTGATCCTGCTGGAAAACTCAGTGTCCAAGCATTTCCCCACTGCAAGATCCCACCCAAACCACTCCTTAAAGCCAATCTGCTGGCAAACCTCCCACTGGTACACTTAGGAACCCATACAGATGTGTGCTTCCTGCTCTTAAGCACAAAATTCAGCAAAACAAAGATGAGATGTGACAGAACCCAGTTTTGTCCCTTTGCAGAAGCCCACCAGGTGCTGGGGGATGAGGCAGAGCTGTGTCCATGTCTCTGCAGGTACAGCAGCACTCTCAGCCCAGCTCTGCTCCCTCACTCCCTTGGCATAGGGTGCAGCAGATGAAGATGCCTTTGAACAGACATGAGAGGGGCTGAAACCCTTTGACACCTCCAAGTGAACTGTGTATTTCCAAAATGTTAAGCAGCTTTGTGAGAGAGATTATCCTGAAGGATGTTTTCCCGTAGTGTTGACATTTCTGTGTGATTTAATTCCAACACGGGCGTGGGGTGAGGAGGCAAAACCCTTCTCTCACTGCCACCAGGCAAGCTCTGGCCTTTGCCCCAGCAAGGCCATTAATTCATCCCTGTGACACTGCAGGTGACTTTGTCACCCTCATTCTCTTGGTCACTTCTCAAGGCAGAGACCTGAGGATTTTCCGTGCCCTTTTTTATGAACCACTGTGATGGTACAGGCACTTTTCAGCTGTTTGTCCTCCAGGGGTCTGACTGCCTGTACATTTAGTCCATGTGCTGTCACAAACACCCTGCCTTGACTTTGGAAAAGAGGACAGCAACAGCTGAAAACAAAGATGGATTGTCACTTTGGGACATTGGGGGCAGAAGGAAGTTGCAGTGCTGCAGGTGACAAGGGCAGACGGACAAGCCATGGCTGCCTGAGCTGCTGGGAATTTTCTAACCCTCTCACCCAGCTCATTGATGACTCTCTAGAGAAGCAGCCTCACTCCTCCCCTACACTTCCAGTCAAGGGTGTCTTTCACTGGGGAATTTAATTTGCTGCAGAAAGGTTATTATATCCCTTCTGAGGTTTTCTACTCAATTCCTAAAAAATATAGAAAATAAGTATGAAAAGAATATATAATAACATAGGTCTAATCTATCTACCTCTATACAAAACAATATAAAAGAAATACAAAAACTGTTATGTAGTGAATAAAGTTCCTTTTGCAATAGGAATCACTTCACACCCTCAATGACTCTGCTCAGCCCTTCCTTTTGGGCTGTTGTACCTTTAACTCCGCACCTCCAGGAGCAGCTCTTAGGATTTATGGTACCCACAGGGATGCATCCAGGATAAAAAGTTTTCATCACCTGGCCAAAGGCTTATGAGATCAGATGGAGTCAATTGTGTATGGAGAAGGCACAGCAGCAGAGACTGGCATCAACTGGGCACAGAAAAGGCAAGAGAACTTTTTACTGCAGTTAGCATTCCAGCAGCAGTTTTTTGAGGAATAATATGAAAGTCTAGTCCGTACAAAAATTACAAAGTTTGGCAAGATTTTGAAGCTCTCAATAGGCAAAGGCACCTTTCTTCCAGACAGGATTGCCCAGGACGTCTGAAGGCTCTTAGTGCTGCACCCTGCATAATTATTAATTTAGTTAAATTGGTCTTACAGTGGCCTAATATATATCAAACTAAAAGGTGTCATGATAGCAGTATGGATGGTGCCTGTATTGACAATCCCTCCCATGGCAGGTGGCTGCATGCCCACGATAAAATAAGCAATCAGGAAACACATGTGGGACACTTCTCTCTCATTCTGCAAATCTCCAGTTCTTAGGGGTAACTGCTTCTCTCTGGGCTCCTCCAGTTAACTCATCTCACTTGGAATTACACAAAAGCCATCTAAAATCATACCAAGATCTAAATAAATCAGCATCAGAAAATCTGCTGCAGGCATTCAGTCCTGTAAGGACATGACCATTTTAATACTTGTCAGGGTCACAGCACAGAGCTGAGGAAAGAAGCCCTGAACAACTCTGAATTCCCAGGAGAATAAAACCAGAAGACACAGAGAGTCACCCAGCAGGTAGTGGGAACAGGAGCAATGGCAGCATTACTTAACTATGTGCAATTTGCTCTCCCTATCTTGATTTAAATTACACTGCCAGAAGAGACTGACAGTGTCTGGAATCAAATTGCTTAGAAAAGTGCCTCTTCAGAGAGAGAGAAAAAAATGCCCAAATAACTCGAGTGCAAATGGTCGTGCAAAATGTCTATTGTGATTGGGGACAGCAGGACCTGGGGCCCATGTTCATTAGGATAATGCTCATGTAATTATGCTGGGCCAAACCCCCATGAAATGAGGGGGGGACTGCCCCCCTGACACTCCTACAGCACACACATTAACCTGGTCTCCTCTCAAGAGCTGGAGGAGGCACCATTAAATAACAGTCTCTTGCTCTGTTCCTGCTTCCTTCACTTCTTCAGGTCAGCCTGGGCTCTGGGGACCATCTTCAGGACAATGGGCTGCTTTGGCTGCATAAAACCTTTTGAGTCCAGGACCAGTGGGATCTTGAGCAGGAGATAAAAAACAACGGAACAGCCACGTCAGCTGGGAGAAAGGACAGACAGGACAAAAGGAGCCCTAAGCTCTCACACATCCCAGCTACCACTTGTTTTCAATGCATTTCCCAGCTCACAGGTGTACTTACAGCAGGACCATCACTATTGCTCATGCAAAGCGGCCACCAGCAGGTCTTTAACAGCCCTCAGCTCTTGGAAGAACTGGTTGGTGAGTTCTGGCTTTCACGTGGTGTGGTACAAAGAGCTCAGTGCACTGATCAAGGGAAGAGCAGCCAAACCCCACCCAGGGTGCTGCAGCTAAATGGGGGCATGCAGTGCCATTTTGTTTAATGCAGAAGTGTGTCAGTACTAAGGGCAGCTAGATCATAATGGGAGCTGGAGGAACAGTAAGCTCTCCAGGAAGAGCAAAACTAAAATCACTGCTCAGACCGAGTAGCAAAGCAAAAGATCCTCAACATGAAAAGTTTCCATGGGGTGAGCTGGGACTCTCATTAGAAACAACATTTAAAGCTCTCTCCCCATCAGGACTAGGGTGACACTCCCCCAGCCCAACAGGACACATTCATTCCCCATATCCCAGTAAGCTTTGTTTCACGAAATTTAAGCAACATGGCTTGGAGCCCAGTGTGCCATCAGTGGAGCAGTGAGAGGAGGCTGCAGCTTCCATATACATGTTCCAAAGGGATGTTCCAGCATGAAATTTTCCCTCCCACTCCGATCTGATGTGCATGACACCTTCTGTAGAAAAAAGGGCTGAAAGAGCCCCATAAACCTATGGGCACCAATAATACAATACATATTTAACTTGTCTCCTTTTAATTAAAGGCGGTTATAAAAAGAATCAATTTTATGGATTGCAGAGGACTAGAAAAATGTCATTAGACTTGGGGGAGGGTGGATAGGTCACTGCATTGTTAATGGACTATTACAGTCTTTCACCTCCAGGTTACTAGTTGAGCTGCAATCTGAATCTGCAGAGATTCCAGCTGAGCACTCGTGCCAAGTAATAATTTAATAAGGACTTTTCTGTTTCTTACAACAAACGTCCTTTGAGTGACTTGTTGCCCCCTCTACTCTGATTTCCCAAGCTCTCCTCATCAACAGCCTTTTGCAGCAATGAGTGCAGGGAGCTGGGTCAGGCTGGAAGCACCGTGGTGCTGCCTGCCTGAGGCACAGGAGCTGCCATGCTCTCAGCAGGGCTGGACTGACACATCATTTCCAACAGCTCCTGCATTTATTTCATGTCAAACACTCCCAACCCAGCAAGGCCCATCCCATCAGTACTGTATGCAGCATTCACTGGCATCCTGGGCAAAACCAAAGCCTGCTGGGATCCTGCATAGCCCCAAAGAGGGAGAGGGTCACCAATTCAAACTTAACCCAGATTGTGCTTGCTTGAAAATTGGTACCCTTTAGGGACTTCCCTGGCCCATAAGAGATGAATTTTGGTGTCTTGGGATGTCCCACAGAGAACAGCCATATTTGTGTTGCAAACCACAGCTTTGGCACAGGCTGGGATATATTCTTTTCCTGCTTTCTGGAGCAGGGTCTTTCTAAGCAGGGTCAAACTGACCAATAGTGCACTGCAGGGGAGAGCACCCCACAATTTAGGAGCACCCAAACATAGGCACAGGACCTCAGGGATTTCAGCCTAAACATCCCACTAACATGAAATACACTTCTGTAGAAGCTTTTTTAAAAAAGCGTAAATAACTTGTGGTGAACCCCTTAAAATTAACTGAGAAGATTTAAACAATTATTATGCAATAGTAGGACCATCTCAAAGGGAGTAAGGGGCATATAATGAGACACATCACCACCCATCCTCACCGGTGTGTCTTTGCAGGGTCTGAATGAGAAGTTCTGCAACAGGACAACCACAGCCACCTTCACGACGAGGAGAGCAAACCTCATCCCTATGCAGTTCCTGGGGCCAGCCCCGAATGGCAGGAAGGTGTAGGGGTCAATACTTTCTTTGTTCTCTTTACTGAACCTGATTATAACAACAGAAAAAAACAAGTTAGCTCGAGCCACTCTGTTCCACGATGTGTCAGCTTCCAAAACTGAAGTGATGAGTTGTCTGGGAAGGGAAAAGCTTTTTGTGTTTCTGTGCATATTAGAAGCTAAGTCCCTTATTTCTATCTCAATAGATGTGTTATGCCTCTACTTTCATCCTATTGCTCAGATTTGGTTGTGCAAATCCAGGAGCATTGGGTGTCTTGGGAATACCTGAAATATGCTAATGGATTTCATAACTACTCTTTTCTCAGAACTCCCTCTCAGCTCCAAAACTGAAGCCAGATTTCAAACCCTAAACCACACAGGTCTACAGCTCCACAGCTTCCCTGTAGATCAAAGGACCGAGTGAACACAAAGATGTTCTCCCCCTGCGTGACTAAAGGCAGGGCTGCTTTTGAGACATGCCAGCCCCATTCCTTGCCTCATCATGAAAAACAGGGAAGAACAATCAGCTTCACAGAGAAATTTGCCACTGAGCATTTTCAGTAATACTTCTTAGTGATCAGTTGGTTTTTATGTCAGAAAGCTTTTCATTCCCAGTGCATGAGGTACAAACCTCAGCCATGCTAAGTCAGAAGTGAAGTGTCTCACTACTGAGACACCAGCACATCCCTCTGATGAACTCTCAGCAAGGCAAGTGAGCCCTAAAGAGTTCCTGACCAGCTACCCATTAAGGATGTGCCTACTGGAGCAACTGGTGTAGCCTGGCCCATTGCCAGAGTACTCCCATTTGGGTGTTTCCTTCTAAATCCAACACAAGGTGACCACAGGCATCATAGCTGCTTCTGCCTGATACCACTACCATGTTTTGTCTCAAAGGTCACCACATCCCCACACCAGGATTAGTTTCCAGGCGTATTTCAGCTCCTGCTCTCTCTGGACCAAGTCTCAATGGCTTGGTGACCACCTGAAGATTACCAGGCTCATGGTATCCCAGGTCTGCCTTGGGCTATTGCCTCATTTTGCAGGGTCTGTCAGAGCTCCTAAGCAAAGATTGCTTCATAACTTGAGTTAAAAATTGAGTTTTATTTCCTACCCATCTTTGCCCTTCCACTGCTGATTTGCAGGGCATAGTGCCAGTCACCCAATGGCTCTTGCTTTAATATCTGGCCATAAACCCCTCAGTGTTACAGCTGCTGGGAGCTGCTCTCACTGTTGCTCCCTTCAATGCAGTTAATTAAATTCCATGCACAGTTTATGGATGTAGATCATAAAACTCCCCTCACGCTAATGCTGGGACTAGATGTCAGACAATGATAAATGCCTAATTTAAATGTTATAATCACGCATTCCCCACTTTTGCTGCCATTTCCACTCCCAGGGCTGAGGTTGAGCATGCAGCAATTCCCCCACGTGGCCCTCACCTCTCTGGCCTGAACTCATCTGGCTCTGGCCAGTACTGCGGGTCGCGGTGCAGCACAAAGGCTGGGATCAGGACCGCCATTCCCTCTGGAATAGTCACTCCATTGAGCTCCACTGTCTTCTTGCAGACCCTCTCGAGCCGGCCCCCAACAGGGTAGAGGCGGATGGATTCGTTCACCACCATATCCAAGTACTCCATCTGAGTGATGGCGCTGTACGTGGGAGAGGCCTGGGAGAGGAATGGGGGGACTGAGAACACAGCACTGCAACTGCCACCCCTACAGCCCCCCAGTGCTTCCAGGGAAGGGGGAATCTCAGTGCCAGCACCTCTGCCACTCTGTTTCCAGCCTAGGTTAGCAAGGCAGGTGGGAACAAGCCCAGCATCTTCCCTCTCTCCTTTACCTTGTTGGGCAGGTGTGTATCGACCTCGTCCTGGAGTCGCTGCTGCACGTCAGGGTGAGTAGCCAGGTTGTAGGCTATGTAGCTGAGGGTGGAGCTGGTGGTCTCATAACCAGCAAAGACAAAGATAAGAGCCTGGGCCAGAACCTCCTCATCACTTAATGCTGAAAAAAGGCATAGAAGCACATACAAGAACCTGAGAATTACAGTAATTAACCCTTGGGAATTCAGGATCCCTGTCATCAATGTAGGAAATGCTACTCCTAGCTGTGTAACAGTTGGTAAAGGAAACATCCAGCTTACCCTCTGGTATCACACAGGGGTGTAGGATGCAGTGCAGTGCAGTGTGTCCTATAAATACCCTGTCCTGGCACCTCAAAAGTTTAAAAGCATCCTGCCTTGAGTGCACAGACCAGGACTATCTTCTTACAGTTTACCTGGGATAGGGAACAGTGATGAGCTCACAGGTGAGCAAGGTACACACAGCATATGTGCTTTGTGTGCTTTTTGATCTACAGCCAATATTACTGGCCTTCAGAGACAACAAAGTAAGAAATGGGGGTATGGAGATACTCACTCTTTTTGTTCTTTGTTGCACAAACACACCCCAGAAATTATCCCAGGTAATGAGATATAATAAAACTACGGCTGACCTTTGATAAACATCATTATGGCCCCACTGCTGAGACCTTGAATCTTTCATGGGATTAATGACTAATATCCTCTCCCTGCTTCCCTTTTATATGGATAAGGAACTGCTTTCTGCTGAGAGGAGGGCACATCTCAAGACATACTTTTTTCCAAGTTGGTCTCAGCAGACCTGGAGCCATCATGTGTGTTCTGTGATTCAATCATGAGCTGCAGGAAATCCACCCGGTCCTGGGGAGAAACAGAGGCAGAGACGTGGGTGGGGAGGAGGCAAACCTTGTCCAGCACAAGTCCCTTGCTGAGACACCTGCTCCACTCACAGCTCATGGCTTCAGTACATGATGAGGTCTGAACTACAGACCCTCCAGGAACACAGACACTTTCTCCACTTGGACACCCAGGCAGGGCGTGGTTCTTGTTTATCTTGGGTTTGGAGAAAAGGTGACACACCACAGCTTCTGAAGATGCCACCAGGTTCCACCTGCACTCAGGATTTTTCTCGAAGAGAAGAGGCCCCCTAGGCTGGACTCACCGTGCTGCTGCCCTTTTCCCGTTCCTTCTTCATTTTTGTGAAGACATTCTTGAAGAACTCCATGACGTCTGAGGGTAACAGAGTCACCTTCATCCTCTCCAGCACAGGGATAACAAAGGGGAACAACACTAAAAGGAAAGAACAGACCAACACCTGAGCTCAAAGGGGCCCTGAGAAAATCAAAACTGGCACAAAACGTAGAAAGGAGTAGTACATCTGGACCTTGACGCTTTTTGTTGCCTCCATCTCTTTTTACCTAACCATGGCTGGGATGCAACAGCACTTGAGAACATCCTCCATATATTACTTTTTGACCACAATACCATGCTAAGTGCAGCTCTCTGTGATAGAGCAGCTCTCCACCATATCTGCAAACAGGCCTCTCCTCATAGGAGGATGCTGCCAAGATCCACATGGGCTGTACAAATCCTGGCTGTGGTCTCCTCGGGGAAATATTTTTACAGATCTGAGACTGTAAATCCAATCCTGCAAGCGTTGAGCATCTCCCATATGGCAAAAAGGACTCAAAGCTACTAAGGGAGCTACCAGAAAATGCAGGACCTTTGACATCAATTCAGGGCTATATGAGATGAGGTTTGTCATACCTAAGAGTAAGAACACAGGACTTAGGAAACTGAATTGGAGAAATTTCTTAATGTTGATGACAAAGGGGTCATTGGGGTTGCTCATGGAGTCAATATTGACACTGAAAGAAGTGCTGGTCACCACATCCATGCTGTAAGCTCCAAAAATGCTGAGTAGAGAAGAAGAGAAAGTGAATGAGATGAACCCAACCACAGCAGTAAATAAGAGCTCATCTAGAAACAATCCTTGTTAGAGGGAATCTCTCTTAATGCACAGTCCTAACGTAGTAGGTCTGTCCTTATCTGGCAATAGCCACGATTTTATTTTTGAAGTTTCCCCACTGCATTCATTCCCCCAACTTTTCTCAGCTTCAAAAACCTAAGCTGTAGTTTGAAAGCACTGAACTTCAGTCTAGAGTAACAACAACTATATTCTGATTTTCATCTGTAAAAAGAGATTGCAAAAATGACACCCAAAATACCACAGCAGCTTGTGCAGCTTCTAGAAAAACTCTGGGAAATGCTTCCTACCTCAAAATGCATCCACAGTAAAATGAAATGGGGAAAGGGCACAGCTCTGCCATTTGAGCAGAGCAGAGCACAGCAAGCCCACCACTGAGAACATGCCATGCCACGACTGCTGTGGACATTTTGTGGACTATGGCTTCCATAGCTGACAAGGGATCCATGCTGCAGCATGGAAAAGGCTCTCCATGAACAACCCCTTCCCCACACTGAATACAAACCCTTTCCTGTCAGCCTCACAAAGTTACTCACTCCTTTGCAGTCACGAACTCATCATTAGCCACTTTCTTCTCAATGTTTTGCACTAGTTTTTCACCATAGTGATTAATGATAGGGAACATCTGAAATGCAAACCAAAGTAGAAAGCACTGTTGACTCTTTTGCTGCCACCAAACAAGGCTGGGCCACACTGCCACTTGCCACACCTGGCTTGGGGAGGAAGGGCAAGGTCTCATTTCCAGGCCACAGGCATTGCTTTTTCTCATCTTAACAACCTGTTCAGAGAGCTGACTAGGACTGAGCAAGGCTCTCCTCCAAAAATCCACACCCAGTGCCCACTCCAGCTTAGCATCCACTCCAGCTGGAAGTGAACATGGCTCCTGGGAGCATGGAAAATGGACAAGCCTTGTGTGAGTGATGTGTTTAGCAGGATGGATATACAGGCCATAGGGCCAACAGCCTCAGCTTGCAATGCCTCGTGTGCTCTTTGATCCCCCAGCCTGTTCTCCTGACTCCCTCCCCAGGAAGGCAGACAGACACTGCATTGCTGAATGGTAGCAACAACACAGGTGCTCATGGATGTGGTCCAGGCAAACAGGACGATTTCCCTATTTAAGGGGAAGGTCTGCACTCACAAACAGCTCAGTTCTCCTCCAGTTATGGATGTAAAGTACCAGTGGCCTGTGCTTTACCTCCTTCAGCTTCCCACTGGTGAAGGCTGGAGACAGCACTGTACGAATCCTTCTCCACTGCTCATCTTCAGCCACGTTGAGGGCTGACGAGAGGATCCCGTTCAGACGAAAGTTCTGCACAGGGGAACAGGACACAGGTGAAGGTTTACAGCCCCTTTCCATGTGACAGAAATGCAAAGAAAAACCTTCCACGGAGAGCTGACTCGGCCCCTGAAGTCATGTCAGCAATAGTTCAACCAGCAAACAACAGAAATGGAAACATAAGTGTAAGAGTCATAAATGACATCAGGGCCTAGGGCACATCCAGGCTGATGGGCCAATGTCCCAGTCAGAGTGGCCCCTACACTTCCCTAGCAGACTTTTGATGTTGGTACCATCAATAAACTGGGGCACATCACACAGCAGTACTTGCTGAAGGGCTTAGAGAAGAACTGAAACCAAGAAGAAACTCCTTCTTTCTTGTTGCATGTGCTCTGTACTGAACAGCAAAGCGTGGGACTAAGTACTTACCCGGCGATTAGTAAAAATGTTGTAGCACTCTTTCACCAGGATGTTTTTGATGAGGATGGGGTCCAAAACAGCCAGCACAGGCTGCCTGCCATCATAAAACCTAAGCCAAGAGAAATCCACAGTCAGTCCATCCTTCATGGTCAGCTGGAGCAAAAGCAGCCTGCTCTGTCTATGGTCAGAGCCATGGCACAAAGGGTTTGGGCCCTCTGACAAAACAGCTGGAAGGATGAGGCTGAAACCTGTTTATTATGTAGTAGAAGAGGAGAAAGGGAACGAAAGTGACAAACATGGGCAGCATGAGCATTTCTAGCAATTATTGTGGTACTGAAGAGTTGCCAAAGCTGTGTGGGTTTAGATAAAAGGCAGCTTTTTGCAGCTATGCTGATCCCCTGCACTTGGGCTGTCTGAGTTGTTTCCACTACTGATGGCTGGAGACAAGAAATCCACACCAAACAATCCACCTGTGGAGGAAGGAGATTTCCTGCCTGGCCTACAAGGCACTGAAAGGTGTAAAACTCATCTGTCTCCTCCATTTTCCAATCAACAGAGACAGAAAAACTTAAAAGTCATGGTGTGGGCTAAAGGGCAGGGAGCCCTGAGCCACAGCTGAGGAAAGCTGCCATCTTCAAGAAGCCTGTGAACATTTAATCTTTCGAAAAAAAAAATGCACCAGGTTTTATGAAGCCTCCCAGGATTTTTTTTTTTTTTGCAGAGCAATTTGGTTTCGGTTTGAGAGGTTCTCAGTAGAAGCATAATAAAAGGCCCTTGTACAAAACAAGCACTGTGCAGGGAGCAGGGAAGCAGGTTGAAAGGTAGCTTGTGCCCCAGCTCTGGGAGAAGCAGGGAGCAAGATGAAAAACACTGTGGCAGCCTGCAGCTTGCTTTCTGCTCCAGACACACAGAAGAGCAGCTTCAAAGGCAGGAGGCTCAGTTTGACACCAAGTAGTGGAGGTGATTTTCAAAGCTTATGCAAAGAAATGACCCCACAAACTGGCCATCACCATCCCAGCCCCACACCACACTGAAATCCCAGCAGGAGAAAAGCCTTGGAGAGATGGGTGGAGACTTTCCCAGTGGTAAAACTCGATTCTCCCAGGCTCTCACTGCTGGAATTAGAGTGCTGAGGAACATAACATCAATGCAACTTCTCCCATTCTATTCTGGGGCTGTGGAGCACTCCAAACTGGTAGTTCCATCCTGCAGAAACTCACCCCCAGATTTTTCCATACTTTTCAAAGCATTTCTGATCAAAATTGTGGACTCCCTGGAAAAGAAGAAAGGAGAAATGAACAGTTTGCCAGTGAAAAGTGATCAAAGCAGGCCACAGCTGGCAGCACAGTGCATCCCACGGCCCCATTGTAAGTGGCAGAGGTTGAGGTTGGGAGGTGCATGGTCCTCTTAAACATCACATGGATGCTTAGGGGACATTTGCATTGGAGAGAAAAAAGAGAGCAGAGATTTTAAAAAAATTCAAAAAAGATACTTTCAACTTCCCCCAGCCAACCTGTTCTAAAAATGTAATGAAGACAAGGTATGACAGAGTACAAAGTTTTAGTGAGCAGAGTTAGGAGGCAGAACTGGATCCCAGGGTGTCCTTTCACCTTCAGCTCAACAAGTTAGAGCTGCTGCTACCTTGTCCTCATATGATCTTCCGCTGCAGTTACTGAACTGAACACACATTTTTACTTTGTTTCCATTAGGGTTTTAACCGATATTTCATGTAATGATGAAACTTACAGGACACATAAGGCTCACTAAACCATTAGTAAGAGGCAGCAGGCATGATGTAAACCCTTGTTTACAAGCTACTGCCTTATTATTTGATGAGGTTTGGTAGCTTGATAATGTTTGAGTTTTATTTAAAAATGTATTTGTCTGGCTTAGTCTCAGGCTGGCCCAAGCGTAAGTGGTTGAATGAAGCATTTCTGGGGCTAATTCAGCCTCTTCATGCTGATGATAAAAAGGGCAAAGAAACATGCAGTTCCCAGAAAACAGCAGTCTTAGGAATGTCTCCAGTAATTTGTTTTCTGTTTCCAAAAGAACTTCACCGGCTCGAGAGCAGGTAGAAACACAGGGAGAAACTAAAAATTTAAATTACAAAGTAGTTTTAAAATACAGCACACCTCATTCAGGTCAGCCTGAACTTTTTATGTTCTCCATGTGACCAAAGAGCTTCCCACCTAAAAGGATACTTTTCATCTGACGGAATCAAGGACAACGGAAAGACTTGCCCAAAGAGTGGGGAAAACAGCACCAGCCACAAGAAGGATTTAAGGCACTACAGAGCAGCAGCTGCTGGTACTCACATGCTGGTACTCCAGGAAAGTTCCCACAAATGGCAGAGGCCGTGGGCCAGGAATGCCCAGCTTCTTGAAGGTCTGGTAGGGCCATATCCCATAGCTGCCAAGTAAAGAGCATGTGAGAAGCACTTATGCAATGAAAACAGAAGATACTTCTTCCTGAGCACAGGGAACTGCTTAAACAACCGGTTTCTGTCACTCAGGGAAAGCTGAAATTATGGACCAGCAGCAGCCCTGCTGAGGATACTCTTTGCAATAAATGCAGGATCACTTGGGGTACATTTTGATGGAACTCGAGGGCTGAAAGGAGCTGCAGCCCAGCCTAAGCAAATCAGTGTACCTGGGTACTTCAGGGCTTTACTCAGGGCCTCATTTGGTTGCCCAGCTCAGACAACTGCGGCTCAGGTGACTCAGGAGATATCTCGGAGCGACTGAGTTCTGAAGCTGAGGCCTGCCCTTGTGTTTGTCTTTGCAAAGACCTCCTGCGATGCTCAGGTGGCACGGCAGGGACATAAATTACCACAGCAAAATTAAGTTTTTGCCTGTATAGCTCAGTACAGCTCCCCTGAGCCACATAAGCCGAAGTTCGGCCAACAGAACTACTTAATCGGGGGGTTCTGCTGGCAGCAGCTCCGGCATTGCCCTGCGCTGCTCCCAGCTGGCACAGCCCAAGGACGCCACGGGCGCTGCTGTCTTTAAACACACGGAAGTTTAAGTTTCCTTCTTGGGAAAAGCTAAAAAAGAAATGTAAAAAATCAAGGATTTCCTTCAATTTTCCTCCCTGCCCAGCCCAGCCCAGCCCAGCCCAGCCCAGCTCAGCTCGCTCCTTCCCGCAGCCGCCCTGAGCAGCCCCCGGTTGTGTCCCCGGTGTTTTCAGCGCTAATTCATGAACTCGAACCCCGCTGACACCGGGCTGTTCTCCAGGAGAACGGCCTCTACTTACAGGGCCACGAGGCACAGGCAGGCGATGAGGAGCAGCCAGGTGACAGGGGAGAGGCTGGGCAGGAGCTGCATGGTGCCCGCTGTCCGCCCGCTTCTGCCACCGCCCCGGTCCTGCCCGGCCCAGCCCGGCCTGGCCCGTGCCCGCCATGACGTGAGGGAGGCGGCGCTTCCGCGCCCGCTCCGAGCCTCAGGGCCCGGCCCCGGGATCGGGGCTCTGCGGGATCGAGGTGCGGGTCCCCGCTCCCCTAGGGCTGGAAATTGCTGAAAGGACGGTTTGCACAAATGAGCGGAGCAAAGGGCGGCAGCGCCCCGAGCTCCTCGTGCTGCCTCTGCAGGGACAGGGAGCTGCTCGTGTGTCCCGTGTGTCCCAACCCCGGGGGTGTCCCCTTGTGCCTCCTCTCCCACCCCCATGGGGCAGGCCCTGTATCTCCTATCTCCTGTTTAGGGTCCGGGAGGGAAGGGGCTGGAGGAGAACAAACACCTGCCCAGGCTGAAAGGCGCTCGCTGCTCTCAGGCAGATCCTCCGAAGGATGCAATCCTGTGGCAGCATGACTTGTAATCGCCCTTATGCCGGTGGATTTCTGCCTGGTTCGGTGACCTGCGAGCCCGAGGGAGCCGGCAGGGCCGGGCCGTGTGGGCAGGAGGTGCCGGGGGCCGGGACTGGCACTCCCCAGCGATGTCACCTGGGGATGGATCCCCGCAGCCCCTCTGCCCTCTCTCTGCCCTCAGGGTTCACGAGATGATGACATTCGGCTTTAGGCAGCTCAGTTTCCCCCTCAGACACAGACACAGACACGGGGCTGGCTGCTCTCTGTCAGAGAAATGGGAAGTGCATTACGTTTACGGGGACACAGTGGAGCATCCACAGTTTAGTTCCAGCGAATGCAAACGCCCCGTGCTGGTGGGTGTGTGTGGGATGGGTCAGGACGTGGTGTCCTTTGTCCCTATCACACTGGGAAGGGCCACAAATCTCTCCCTCTGTCCAGCACTGTCCCCTTCTCTGTGTTCACTGAAGACACCAGTAGACCCACATGGACCCTACGTGCACATCACACTCACCTGCATCAGACATTGCTCCCCTGCCTTTGGCGTGCTCAGCCTTAAGGAAACCCAAGTGCTTCTGCAATTACCTGCCAGTGATATCTCATGCGGCTCTGCCTGCAGGCAAGTAGTGGATTTTGCCTCTGCCCAGACATTTCTGTTGCCTCATAAAACACACGCAGCGTGTGCTGAGCTGCCAGTGGGCTCAGCAGTCACCTCCACACTTAGGCAGAAGAGCTGAGCAGCAGCACTGCCAGTTTTGGTAGGTCAGTGTCTCAGACATCTCCAGCACTGCACAGCCACGATGTGCTCAATGATTCACATAATCATTCGCTGGCAGTAATCAATTAACCATTTTATGGAGGCACATCCCTGATTCCTGCTTCTCCAGGCTGCTCTGAAGAGCTGGGCTGTAGCAGCGTGCTGTGACATCAACTTTATTCTCCATTTTATGAGATCTGCCCCATTTAAGACACCTTGAAGCAACTGTACTCAGGGAGTTATTCTTTCTCCTGCATCCAAAGGCTGGTTCTTCTCCTTGATAGGTCCCATACATAAAGGACATAAAGAACAGCAGTGAGAGGCAGGAGGAGAAACCAGGTGCTGGAGCAGTAACTGCCAGGCTGGGATTAGCTGCATTTCTTCCCTTGCACAAACCCTTTGGTTTTCCAATAACTTTTAACAGCTGTTGTGATTTCTCAGTGGGAAGTGAGTTTGTGTTCAGTATTTTCTCCTCTCTCACACAGAAACTGAAACAAAGACTTCAGAGGAGAACAAGGATGTTAGCTAGCCCCCAGAATATGTGAATAAACTGTGCAGCATCTTTGCATACAAGAAAATTACTGATTTGTCCAAAACAGGTTGAGTGCGAGCAATTTACTGATTTTGAGATATGGTTCCCGGTGTGGCTGGTGAACCTCTGCAAACTCCTTATTTATCTGACTTTTGGTTTGGTTTTTTTGCAGGTCTCTTGAAGTGCTGTGTCTCTCCATCTCCCTAGATTTGAGAAAATCATAGTTGATAAAATGTCCACCTCCCAATCCAAATTGCTGCCATGACTCAGAGCTGCAGGTGGGGCCATTCTGAACACTCACTGTCAGATAATTTTATACAAATCACAAGTATTAAAGTGATGCTTTTATCCTTATGCAGCTCTTTAGACCAAATGTGGTGATATATTCTGTACTTACTGAGACTATTTTTCTAATGTGAATATCACTGAAATGGCACCCAGGAGGAATAAAGCAGAGGGAAAGGCTCTCCAGATCATTTTTCTGGCAACATTTAAAGGGGTTTAGCATTGTGGGCAAGCAAATTGCACAACAGGTCTGCAGGTGAGGGGCTGCTATGGTATCCTAGCACTTTCTCTGAGAGAATGGAAGAAAATTGCTCAGGTTTGGACTACACAAGTCTTGTATATCCAAGGCTGGTGATGCAGCAAAAACATCTTGGTATGTTTTGTGGTATGGAAGGGGGAGTGATGAGTGCTCCCCACTGCACTCGTGCAGCGGATGTGGTAAAACAAGTGAAAAATAGCAGCAGCAGCAGCCTGCAAGTTGACATCAATGCTTCTTCTAATTCACCTCTTCACAAAACTGTCACTTCTCCCCCTTCACCCCCTCCTATTTCGAGCAATAACTTATTAATAGGAGATGTCTTCAAGAGAGCTGCTAAACCCCTCTGGTAGGAGACACATCAATGCCAGTGACCTCTCTGATGTGCTGGTCTACAGGCACAGTTATATATTAGAAGGCAGAGCTGGTTCACAGCCCTTGTGATGTTTCCAGGGTTAGAGACCTGCACCTATAAAGGGCCCAGAGTGGTCCAAAAGGAATGTCCTCCTCTGGGTCGTGAGCACACGTGTCCTCAGCCTCTCTGACATCGCCCTTCTTACTGACACCAACACAGTGCCACTGCTTTCCCCATTAATAACAAATCCCAAGGACTCTAAAAAGGCTTTCTGGAGCCCTGGTGATGTTCACAGTGCTATTAAAAGACTATTTATTCTTATGCCCTGGGGAGAGGACGAGTAACTGAGTGTGACTCTCTTCCCCCATGGCAGGGTGTTCTGTGATGGTCCTGGGCAGCACTGAAGCCCTGGCCCTGCCCTCCCACGCTCATCCTCTGGCCACCATGTGATCCCTCACACTGTGGTGGTTCCTGGCATGTTTGTCCTTGCTGTGCCACCCTGGCAACAATCCCAGTTCAATAGTGACTCACACATTATCTACCACTCCTCTCTGCAGTGGCAGAGTGCTTTCATGCACTGGGTACTCTTCCTTTGTTTGTGTCAGCCACCCCAGAGCCCTTCTGCTGTGCCCTGCACTCCTCTGAGCTGGGAGGGAACAGGTGGCCAAGAACTGAGATATATGGGGATTCAAAAGCCAATGGTCACCATGGCTAACACAAACAGAAGGAGGCATGAACTGTGATAACTGGCTGCAATTACCAGTAAAAATGGGACAATATAACTTAGACCAACTGGAAGAGCAGTGACTGAACTGATGGGGCACAGAGGATGAGGTTAAACCTCATGCAGAACTTCAGTTTCTAAAAGCTCTGACAGAGAGAGAAACAAAAATTTTATCTAGAGGGTCGCCCCTGAAGGAGAGGGGATTTTACTGTCTGCTTATTGGGACTGAACAAGGCTAAGGGGAGAGAAGTCCTGCAGGAGTGCAGAGCACTGGTGGTAGGCCATCCCCAGGAGACAAATGCTCCCCTGCATCTCAGGCACTCTGTTAGAGAGAATGAGACATTCTCTTGCAAATAAGATAATGCTTATTATCTTATTTGCAAGATAATGTCTCCTTAGCTGCTGTGTTACAGATCCAAAGGTTTTCCTTTCCTTCATACACTATGGGAAAAGCCATGTTGTAACACACACAGTCTTTCTAACAGCCATAGCAAAATGTCAGCCCCATTAATAACCAGGCTTTTATTCACTGACTGTCCCATCTTTAACAATTCTCTTATTTTCCTTATTTTCCTCTCATCCCACAAACAGCTCTCATGAGCTGTTTATTCCTGGCTCTTCCTTACAAACCTTGCTCTCAAATGAGCCTCTTGAAAGGACTAAATGGGAAAGCACCAGATGTATGACATCCTCAAAGAGCTCCAGCAGCCAGGATAGACCAAGGGCTGGCACCAGCTTCTGCCTTCCCTCTCACCAAGCCCAAAACCACACAGTGCTTCATGCCTGGGTATTTCTGAGACCTCTGCAGAGCAAAAAGACCACGCTGCTCCTTTCATCCAGTGATGCTGCTGAATGCTCCTGAAGCATCGACAGCTGAAACCCATCTCCCTTACACTCCTCTATAATTTCTGAGCAAGGATGGAAAAATTATAAGCCACAGCCAGTGTTAAAATAAAAAAACCAATTCTGGAAAGCACAGCAGGGGCAGTGCTGTGTGCACTCCCCTCTCATGCTTGGACACCAGCACCTCCAAGGACAACTTCCCCCTTGCCTGTCTCACATTGGACCAGAGAACAACTCTGGCTTTTCAGACCTCCCAGCTGGTAGCTCAGTCTCACTGCATGAAGCAGCCAGTGCTTTCCAGAAAGTGTCATTGCACCACTTGAAATGACCTCAATTTCTGCCGAGCCACTTCCAAACCAGAAGTCAAGCCAGAAAAAGACAAAAATCATGACACACCCTGAAGGCACCATGTCCAAACACATGACATGCAGCCCTTTCTACCACCATCCCCTTACCTTCAAACCCACCCTATCTCACGAGGACACACATTAGAAACAATCCAGTCTTCTGGAATCTATTTTAGAGCCAGGATCTCTGTTCAGCCAGACCCAGCACTCAGAGCCACATTGCTGCCCAAGGACAGAGTCTGGCCCATTGTTTCTGTCTCCAGTGCCTGGGTTCCAGATATTTTTTCTGGATATGTTGTGGGTATGGGCTCAGGGCAGAGATGAAGCTGTTTGGCTCTTGAGTCATTTGGCATTGTGGACTCCCTATCAGCAGCTTCTGGATGTGAGCCATCCCCAGCATGTTCAGGCACAGTCCTTGAGAATCCAAGCAGGTATGGCTGGAGGCTTAGCATGCAGCCTCACAGGATTTCTCTATTGCAGCTAAAGCCAAGCATTTGTCTGGTTGGATTAACCCTTGCTGGCTTTGTGAAATGGGCTTCATTGAAAACAAGCATCTTTCTCTCACCTTTTAATTTCTTCTGTGGTGTGGAGACAGCTATGGATCAATGAAGGTGTCCTCATCGATCACCCTAGATGTTTTTTGCTGGACAGACAATTGAAATACTGAATCCTTCCTCTGCCAGTCCTCCCCACGGTGGGGGATAAAACATTTCTGAATTTCCATCAGGTTATGTGAGGTTTAATCCCAGAGGATACAATCTCCCAGCAGATTAAGTCAGTCTCAAATACATCTGAAAATTGACCCTTGTTTATCCCAGATTTCCCACAGTTCAGCTTCCCTGATGACTCCCATTGCCCTGCTCCTCTCCTGTTCCCCACCTCTGGGGTGTTCATACCAATCAGATGTGCTTGTACATACATAAAAAATAACTCAAGATTGAAAAAGTTTGTATTTACAAGTTGAGCCTTGTACTGTTGGAATTAGACTCTAATTAGGTCAGTCATGTTCCCCTGGTAGGGTAAGAATGATAGTGCTGGAAAACAGACAATTTATAAAGACCCAAAAATAACTCATCCTGCTGCTTTGTAAGAAGGATGTGTTTTCTTTGCCCTGTGCTGAGGACATTGCAGTCAAGGCCACTTGGGCACACTGATAGCAGCCACACAGACTGAGGCTTGGTCCCACAGGCAAAGCTGGCCTGTGCCTCAATTTCCTCCTACCACAGGTGGGATATTCATCCTTCCCAATTTGGGAGGGCTGTGGTGAGGTCACCTGTGTTTGTCAGGTATTTTGTCACTCTTGGCATGAGGCCCCAGGCTATATTACACAGGTTCTTTCTCCCAACTTGCATTTTAGCCTTATCTACAGCTTCTGTGAAGGGCACAAAGGGCACAAACTCAGATTAAGCAGGCTCAGGGTAAAGAACTAGTCCTTGGTTTTCCCCCAGCTGCTTTTCTAGGGTGTGTCATCAGCACAAATGGTGCACAGAATCCCTTGGAATTTGCACAAAGCAAGGAATTACCTTTGAGTGACACAGCGGGTGTTGGTCCCTTCTTCCTCTGAACACATTTTTGTCACGCAACCATGGTTTGCAGCTTTCTTGTTCCTCCACAGGCAGGTGCTGATCCTCTGATTCCACAAGACTTCACAGGTTTCAGCGCTGCCAACAAATTTGCCTTGTAAAGCCTCGAAGAATGACTTCACACGTCAGCCTGGTCTGATTTAGGATTATCCTAACTCGTTAACAAATGGTGATGAACGTGCCAATTGTCTGCTTAATGAAGGTTTCTACCAGTCTGGGAAGTCAGCGGCCACACCGCCTTGGCTTGGAGGGACGTGCCCAGCATTTCTAAGTAAACAAGACAGCAAAGCTAAAGAAACTCCTGGAGCACAGTGGAAGTGAACAAAAACCCAACAAAAACGTGTGTTCACATAAAGTTCCTTTTGATTTTGTGGGAAATGCAGGTTTGAAATGAAAATAATTAGTGAGGCAAGAGGAGGAGAGGAAAAATAATAAAAAAAAACAAGAGGCAGGCTTACAAAAAAAGAAAAAAAAAGCCCAAACAGAAAAGAAAAGGAGCAAGGAGAAAAATAAATAACCCTGGAGCAAAAACGCAGAGGGAAAAAGAGGGAACAAAAGAGACAAATAGCAGGAAAAGGATCAGTAATGAAAGCCCAGATTACTCGATTCAGTCAAGCCGCTGCTTGTGCTGTTCAGGGCAGGGCGGGAAGCCAATCTGTTTTCTCTGGTATTGTTTAGGCTACGAATACCGTGGCAGATTTCCCATCCACTCCCATGTTTATGTCCATGCTCCAATCCTAGCCGCAAAAACGTGTGGGGGAAACACATCCCAAGAAGAGTAAGGGCTGGAAGCTGGAGGATGATACACTTTGAAGCCAAATGGCCTCAAAAAAGCACTTCTGCACCTTATGGCAATTTTGCAGGATAATGTCTCGTCCATGAAATGCTGTGGCGGGAGGATTTTCATCTTCAAAATGGGTACAGTGATACCTCTGGGTTATTACAAGCTCCCAGCTGCAAAGGGCTGCCTGTATTTATACAACACTGCATTATTTATAATATCCTCTTCAGGAGCAGGAGAATATGAGTTCTTTCCTTCACAGTTTGGCTATTTTTTTTCTTCCCTTCTCCCACTTGGAAAACATTGATTTCTTGCCCTTATTTCTCCCACCAGAGCTGTAGCTGACCTGACTGTGTTTAGTTTCCTTCTCTAGGCCAGATGCTCAGTGAGTGAAAAGCACAACCAACCACCCTGGAATAACAGGGTTGCCCTGATTTCCCCCAGCTGGGATCTCCTCCTGCCTCCCCAACATCTGCACGTTCGTGGGAGCTGATTAACAACTGCTACAACACTGCTGGGGAGGGGACAAAGGGAAAAAATGTTGGCCTCGTGGGTTTCTGTTTCTGAGTGGGTTTTGACTCTCCCATACTAAGGAACTGAGGAAGTTTATTGCTGCAAAATAATAAAATATTTAGGACTGATCAAATTTTGTGTGGAAACTATTTGAGAGTGTCAGCTTAGCTGAGAAGCAGCAGGGGTTGTAAGATTTTACAGTCCAGAGCAAACAGTGAGGAATTTCAGTCTGTGTTACATTCTCAGTGTCCTGAGCTGTTAACTTGTGAGTATGCTGGCAAGGAACCCAGAAACTTCTTCAGCAACAGAAGAGTCTGTAAAAATACTTTTTTTCCCTTCTACAGAACAAATGTACCAGGGACACAGATGTTTCCAAAAGGGTTCTTTTAATCAGAAGCAAGTTTGCAAAAGAAGAAGTAACTTTCTCATATAAAATAGTGGAGTGGTGAAGGTGAGGCTAACAAGAGGTGTGGAACAAAAATCCAGGGCAAATCTCCAAGGAGACACTGAATTAAAAGCAATGATCCAATAACCAGAGTACACCAAAG
The DNA here is from genome assembly GCF_052056855.1 of Sturnus vulgaris. Classification (NCBI taxonomy): domain Eukaryota; kingdom Metazoa; phylum Chordata; class Aves; order Passeriformes; family Sturnidae; genus Sturnus; species Sturnus vulgaris. The sequence goes on from NC_142258.1 coordinate 3,672,867, forward strand.
GGTAGCTCAGACACAGCTGTGTGAACTGGTCCTACCCCTAAGCTGAGAGCAGATACCAAATCAGAGGATGGACTCCAGCTCAAGAGAGGCAAAGTGACCAGCTACAAACTCACCAGAATATGGGATTCTTGCACCTTTCTGCTACCTGAGAGCTCCCACTGCACTGTGACAGCCCCAGCACGGCCCAGGAGCATAATGACATCAAAGAGAGCCTTGGTGGCACTTCCCACCTGCAGAAGAGCACCGTTCCATGGTAGCAGAAATTCCTAAATCTAGTTGTGAATTGGACACAAATGGGAAAACGCCTTGATATAAAGCTCAATAACCCCATTCCTGTCTGTATCCAGTGACTCAAGCTCCAAGAAAGTGCACAGTGATCAAATAGCATTGAAATAATGAATTTCCTGTCAAGTCTTGAGGCCCCGAGGCTGTTTAAAAGAGGGAAAGTGGCAGCTTCGAGAAGATAAAATTCTGAGTCAGAGCCTGAATCTCAAGTGCTAATGGTACTTCAGTCCTTGTTCAAACAAATCTCACCTGTCCCAAGTGTCACGTGTGTGCTTATCCATTGTGGCTCTCTGCAGCAAACTCTGCCCCTGCACAAAGTGCAAGGCAGCTTTCTTTTCCTAGGAGGACCGGGGGAGGACAAAAGGAGTACAGAAATACAAAGAACAGAAGGGACTGGAAGTGTCCAAGGCCAGGTTGGATGGGACTTGGAGCAACCTGGTCTAGTGGAAGGTGTCCCTGGCCATGGCAGGGGGGGTCAAACAAGGTGATCTTTAAGATCTCTTCCAACCCAAACCATTCTGGGATCCTACGACTTGTCAGGTGGAGCCATTTCAGGCCCATCATGTTCAGTCTTGGGGTGAACATGCTCCCAGTTCAAGGATGGTTTCCATAAGGAGGTTTCAATGGGTTTTGTAGAACAACATCATCACATGTGTGGCTTTGTTTGAACACCACACCAACACATATTTCCCCACCTCCAGGAACCTCACAGCTTCTAGGAACACCTTGATAATGTGTAGATTCCACATGTGCTGGCAACAACCTATAAAAGCAACCTAAGGAATGTGACTGAACTAGCAGGAAATCCAGGCTGAGTGGAGCTGTCTGCAGTACAACCTGCCCATGTCCCAGCATCTCTGTGGTTTTTCCTTTCCAAACATTGTGTGTGTCCTTCTGGCTGCCACTGGTACAGAAGATCAGTAAAAACCAGGAGGCCTTGGCATCTTGGTCACTCTAACACATCACAGGCTTCTGGACTTCAAGATTCCTAATGCCCCTGCCAGAGGTTATCTTTCTTATGTGGTTGTTTGCTTTCTTTGAAAGTTTCTGATAAATTCCTTTTCTAAAAGTATTTTTCTCCAACAAGTTGACCTGTATATTTGAAAGCAATGTGTGGGAGAAGACACCAGTGTTCTGTATGTGTAAAAATCTCTCTCTCCTCCTTTTTTGGAAAGCAGATGAGATAATCTTTGGATGACCCAATGGATTTCTTGAGGGAAGCAATGGCAAGGATAATAAATGCATCCCCATGTCAAGATATTTAGTCCAAACAATTACTACAACAGCTTCTGGCAGAGACCTTGGTAGATGGAAAAAATGAGATCTTGGCCCATCTACAAAACATCACTGGTTTTAACACTCAAAATGAAGAGGGAAAAGAAATCCTTTTGAGTACTAGATTAGTTTCTTTTTTGTGTATTTTTCTTTCTTCTCTCCAGTCATGTCAACTGCTCTCAAAAGCAGGATCGCTGGCCAAAGTGTGATTCCTTTAGTAAATGCTGATGAAAGCCCTTTGCTCTCACCTCTCCCTGCCCTCCCCATGAAGGCATTCCACGAGTCACTCCCACGGTAGGGAATAAGAGACTGTCACTAATGAAAGCAAGGGAGTGCCCTCTCCTGTCCCTTGTCACCACTGCCATTTGTACCTGCACAGTGCTGGCCCTGCCCAAACATCAGAGCATTAAAAGGTAGGAACGGAAAATACTCCACCCAAAAGTGTGGGAGTGGCCATGGTGGGAACATACCACACGTGACATGGATTTTGGGGGGATAAAATGCTCTGCCAGGAGTGGGCTGGAACAGCACAGCTCCTTTCATGTGTGCACTTTCGCACGTGATTTATGACAGGGATAACCTGGGGTTTGGGACTGGCAGCATTGCTGACAGTGCTGACTGGTGTCACCTCAGCCCTGGCAGAGGGTGAAGGCTTGGGCACGTTTTACCTGCAGAAGACTGGATACTGTTATGGCTATTGCATGAAAAACAAGCTCCTATTAAACCATTCCCTGAAATGTCTCCCTTGGTCATTTCATGATGCTGCTTTTATTTTTCAGTAACAGTCACCAAGAGACCTGAGAAACAGGGGAAGGGAAATAAATAAATAAAAATAAAATATCCTAAGAAGGCAATTTTAACATAAGCCTTCATTTTTCAAGACTATTCTAAACAGGAAGATGGAAATGGAAGCGAATTCAATGGGTGAAGTTACTGTAACATGACAACGAATGTTTAAAAGTTGTATTTCAAGGCTGCAATTCCCAAAGATTGCAGCAATGAAATAGAGCTTTCTTCCTAACTGATGGGACTATTTCCTTCCAGATAAAACAATTTCCCTGATATGTGAAGTAAATAAAACCTACCTATTAACCATATTTTACAAGTTGAGTGTGTTAGCAAGAAACTGGAGGCGTCACACGTGGAGCTACACAGGATCCTGCACAGCAGAAAACACATCCTGTGCTCAGCTGAGGGCTGAGCAGGGCACTGCACCTCCTCACTCTGTCACTGCCTATGGAAAATAAACCCACAGGTCAGAAAAGTCAACTCCTGAACACAACATAACCAAGAGTGACAACAGTGTGGACGAGAATGGAACAGAAATACCTTTGTTGGGATCAACAAGTCCTAAAGGAATCACACCTAACCTGTTATTTTGACAGCAGTCAGAAGAAAAGAGCCACACAGCCAACTCAGCAGGTCCTCAGCAAGCTCAGGCTTTTTAGTTTGCAGCTGGTTCTGAGAAAAAAGGAACAGTCTCTTCTCCTTGCTTTGTATAGATCGTGCTGCTCCCCATGCTGTCCTTCCGTGGAGCAGTGGCCACGAAGTCCATTTCCTTTATTCCCCATGGTTTTCTTGGGGCTTTTTTCCTCAATGTGGCATCAGATCAGCCCCAGGGAGTAACTGCACCTGACACCAACTGAGATCTAGCAATATTCAGGAGATGTGGAGTTACACTATGCTTTCCTTTGGAGCAAAGTCTTCGATGTTCCATCTCCTTCCTACTAATTTACATCCCTAAAGTCCTCAGCAGTCCTTGAAGGGCTCCTCCTGCAGCACTACCTCTTACAGCTGCTGGACAAGTGCCATTAAAATTCCAAGAGCAATTGCATTGCTGTGTCAAATGTATAAAAACAACGTGTTTAAAATATGTAATCTGATGCGGGAAACGACAAAGGAAAAGGAAAACAAATCAGAAAGTCACGTAGATAATTTTGTCTAAGAAACAAAAAACGCAGACTGAAAACAAATTTTGGCAGTTCAGTAATTAAAGCAAAGTCCATATGGCTTAAGAGAACAGTCAAAGTGCACAGAAGGCAGTGGGTTTTTTGTTTGCTTTGCATTCCTCTTCACAGCACACTCCAAGTCATCCTCTTTGGAGCCCCATCTCCATCCCACACACATCCTACCCAGGTGCAGAGAGGGGGATGACTCACAGGGTTTTGGCTCAGCCGTGTCTTTGCGAGTCCCTTGCCATCTAATGAGCTGCAGATCATTATCCCAAACTCAAAAGCCCTTAAACACACCCACTGGAGTTTTTGGTTTTGAAATTTTTCTTCCTGGAACCTTTGGAGAGGAACAGCAATCCAGTGCCAAAGCTCTGCAGAGTCTGCATGCACCAAGAGCAGCAGTGCTCGGAGGCAGTGCTGAAGAGGAAAAGCAGTTCTGAGATCGTTTGCCCTGTCCCAGAGGCACTGAAAGGTGACAGCAAGGCTGAGCTGGCCCTTGGACCTCAGCTGTTCTGGTGAGGTGCCACCAGGACACTCCCAACCAGGCCCCTGGGCAGCCTGGTTTCAACAACCTGCTCTGAAGACATCACCTCCCCTGCCACAGATGTCCCACATCCCTTGAGAGGACAGGGACAATTTTCTATGGTAACAAAACCCACATAATCCTTGACAGGATATTAGCAAGCACCAATTTTCCTGGCTTATCCACCTAGAAGGAAATGCCAAATCCTGGTGTGGCAAGGACTCTTCTACTTCCAAATTCACCTTTCAAACTCTTAAGATAAAAAGTCTGGTGACCCAGGACTGTTGCTATGTCCAAGGGCTGGACTTGGATTCTTTCAATGCCTGACAACTTCCTTGTGAGTAAACAACTTGCTGCTAAACATGACAGACTAATGAAAAGGATAGAAAAGAATAAAACAAAAAGTGAGCTGTACAAAAGGCTGGAAAATAAACTAAAAAAAATCTCCCCTTTTCTTTCCAAAGGCAGTAGTTTCAAGTGCACAGAGCAGGCTGTAAACGTGCACAAGGTAATTCCTGACCCCAATGCCTGAAAAAACTGGTTAGCTCTATTTGGAGACACTGTTTTGCTTCTCCCAGATATGAAGCTGCACAATCAATAAAAGGCACCTGTGGACACCAAAACTCACCCGGTCTGCGTGGTGTGTCTTTGTACTAAAAAATAAAATCAAACAAACCCTGCCACTGTGTACATTTTACAGACCAGTAAACAGAACTGCAGAGTCTGGGTGACTCTGTTGGCATGGCATGGTAACTCTGATGATCAAAACCCTCATCAATTAGTAAACTCTCTAGGTTGTCACTGCAATTTTAATTGAAAAATTCTTCTAGCTTGCTGGGTTGTGTCCTTTGACTTTTAAAAAATGACTGATTCAAATGGTACATGCAGTCCACAAGGAGGTTTAGAGCCACACCAAAAATAAACAGACCTTACATCTGAATTCTTCCCACCTGCTTCACCCACCACTGCCTACAGTGCTCTTTTGAGCCATTTCCTCTTCCAAAGGCCCTGGAGTTGGAATATTTCAAGAAAGCAGCAGGTCCCATTTGAAGAAGAAAGAAAAGCAAGTCAGTAATTCAATATAAATACACCAGTAGTGAGCTTAGAGCAGACACAGTGACACATCTGAGCCTACATTGATCAGCCAGTGCTCCCAATGTGTGGAGCAGTGAGGAGAAGAGAGGAGGTGTCTGCTTTGCACCTAAAACTGTGTCCATTTTCTATGTTTTACTACTTAACCTTGATGACAGGGAAAAATTAAAAAGAAGATTAAAAAAAAAAGAGAGTAGAGAAAAAGGAAGAAAAAGGAGCCTGGGAGGTTTTATGTTTTCTCTTCAAATCACATCACAAAGTCACTCATTCCATCTAGGGAATTCACCTGCTTGTTCGGGAGCGGTGGGACAGGAGGAGGGGAGAGAAAGAAAGAGGGAAGGAGCAGGGCATGGGAGCTGCTTCCTGAAGCAGTGTTACAAAAAGCAGTTAAAAAACCCCTACTATTCACAAGTGGTTAAAATCATCACTGTTCAGAATTCCTTTTTTTTCTTTTTGTTTTCTTAAACAAAGGTTCAGCTAGTTCAGCTCCGTGTTTTTATAGAGTTGATTGTCTTCAGAAAGGAAAAAAAAAAACCAAAAAACCAACAAACCGAAAAAACCAACCAAAACACCAACAACCCAGCCTCAGGTGTGTCCCCATCCGTTTCTACCCTGATAAGAGATGTCCCCCACAGTTCAGCATCCCGGCCACGCACACACGGTCACTGCGGCTGTCCCGCCGTGTCCCCAGCCCCGCTCAGACAAAGGAGGAGAATCCTGTCACTGGAGTCCGGGAGCCGGGCGCGGGCTGTCCCGTCGGGGTGTACACCCCTCCTGAGCTCTGTGTCGTGATGACAGTCTGGAAATAGGGTTCTGTCTCGCTGGCCGTGCACTCCTCGTATCTGTAGGACGCCGGGTGTTGCTTCACCCCTTTCTGCTGCCGCTTCCACGAGTTGTAGTAGGTGGGGTCGCTCATGTAGTGGTTGACAAAGGAGTGCTTGGGCAACTCGTCCTCGTAATCCGAGTCAGTGACCTGGGGCATGAGGAAAAATAGAATTAAATAATCGGTGATTACCATCGATGTTTTTTTTAGCCTGTTGTGCTCGCAAAGAAATGAAAGGCATGTTTAGCATGAGCAGCTGATGAAAGCTGCAATGTTAAGGTAAGAGGGGTGGCAGTCCCAGCGTGGCACAGGCTGGGCTGTGGAAAAGCACTGTGCTCTGCTTTAGCCAGACTTCGCTCCTAGAGGGAGAATCCCCTGATGATAAGTGACAGAGAAATCCCTTCTATTTCCCTACAGAACGATGCAGGGGCAGCCAGGAGCTCGTTTGGGCACAAGATGCAGGGAAGTGTAGAGAGGTCATTGTGAAACCAACAGCTTTCAATCACAATCAGAAATATTGCAATTACAACTGAGCATCTCTGTTCTGATGGAAGGACAGCAGGGATGCCTTCCACACAAACACTCTGGTTAGCCAGGTCAGTGTTTGGGGTGGCCAGCCCAAGCCACCTGCACAGGACTCTGGTTGTTAAGTATTGAAAATTACTTCTATAACTGGAAGGGAGTTATGTAAAATCAGACTTTTTTACAGGCAAATAACATATTTGCATGTTCCAGCTGATTATTGGTGGTACAAGGTACACAAGCAGCAGCGACAGAAGAAAGAGAATGCAAAATCTGGGGAAGAAGAGCTGCCAGGCAGGAGGGGCTGCTTCCTTGGGATGAGTCAGACCCAGCTCTGTGCTCAGAGCAGATCCTACCCCTGAAACATTTATGCACGGTGGCTGGAGAGCTTCAAAGCTCCCATCAATATCAAGCAGGAGCTCTATTGAGATGTAACTAGATAAGCTCTGTGCATCTGCCCCTCCTCTGAAGTGCTGCTGCTGGGATGCAGCTGGAGGAATCACAGAGGGCTTTGTACATCTCTGCCGAGCACAGGGACCACAGCAAAGCCTCAGCCATGGAATCTCAGCACTCATTTTCCTTCTGTTCCCACTGATGGTCCCACCAGTAACAGCCCCATCCCATCCAGCACGCAAACATTTACCCAGGCATTTCCAGATCTCATGCCTTCCCTCAAAATCTTCGGTTAGACCATGCAAAAGCTTTTATTCCTCCCCCCCCTCCAAAATAATCTGCATTGCCAATTCTAGAGGCAATTAAATACCAGAGTAGGAGCTGCCTAAGACACACAAGAGAGACAGGTAAGTGCAGCTCATCAGTGTTTGTTACTGCAGTTAGTTTCAAAAGGTTGGTGTGGTTCTGATCTATGACACCACCCAGCAAACACACATCCCTCTTGATCCTGCCTGCCACAAAACTTGTCTCTCCTCCTCTAAAGCTCCTTTTTAATGGTCTCTGAAGAACAATCCTCAAATATCTTGTGAACCATCGTTTGAAAAGGGCACAGCATCCATCATCCCACTTCTTTGCTTAGGTAGCTGCTTCAATACTATTCTGTGCCCATTTTCCAGCACAGAGGGTGATGGACAGAGCTGAGAAATTTTTCCCAGGGCTTTCCAAAAGTGAGCAAAGCAGCTTTTTACAGCTTTGCAAAACTTCCCTTCCCCTATAACCCAGGCTCTTTAGGAATTATGTACTGTTTGATTTTTAAGAATGAAAAGCTTCAGGTGCCTTGACAAGTAATTACTAATACAACAAAGCCTTACCAGCATTTAATAATTATTCCAGAAGGAACACAGCAAGCCTATCTCCTAGAAAAACACTCCACTGCACCAGCTGCCAGGCTTGGGAAGCCAACACCCGACTCCCTCCAAAGACCTTCCTGAACAGGTGGTTTTTGCAGCATTCCTGGAATATCCCCAGATTTGGATCACTTCACAGCCAGTGGGTGCAGAGAGCAGCTCCAGAGTCTTGGCACTGCTGCCAGGAACATCCTGCCAGCACTGCCCTGTCTGTTTTTGCAAGGGGCTCCAACAGGAGTGCCATGGATGGCTGCAGATGTGGCAGCATGGCAGGGCCTGGCAGCAGGAGCTCAGGCTGGTCCTCAGCTGCAGACAGCCAACTTCACCAAAAGATCCCCAAACCCTGGTTCCCTCTGTACTCAGCAGGAAACAAGTTACTACACCCTGCATCAGTCTCCAAACATTATGCTGTGTGTCCACAGTGAAATTTTAAGGTAAATGCCTGGGAAGCTGAGGGATGATGTGGAAGAAAAGTCTCTGCATCCTAAACAGAGACAGGTAAGGATTGGTCACCAGAAGCAGCACCTAGAGGTGTGAACTCCTCCAGCTCCTGTGGATGTGCTCTCTCTACCAAAGGCATGAGGCACTGCTCTCCCATGTCCTCTGACTCCTTTCCAGCCCTCCATCACTTTTACTGACTCAGGCACACTCAGCCACCTGACAAAGAAACAGAGCCCTGCTCAACAGAGGGATCACAGCTGAGCTGAGGTAGAATAAGCATGAGGAGCAAAAAAACCCCCACAAACTTCTAGTGGCTCTTTAGGAGTCTTCCTAAAAGATAAAGCCAACCAAAAGGCTGGAAGCCCTATGGAGAAATGCAAAGAAGCATGTGACACGACTTTATAGCTGTAATAGTACTGATGCAGCCACTTGAGCTCTGTCCATCACCACCACAAAAACCACTCTCTTACAAAACAAATATAATTTCTGCTCCTAAGCCAAGTTCTTTCAAGATTCCCAGAAGTCAGCATAATAAAGAGGAGAAATCCTGGGAACACTTTAAGATGAGCAGCTACTGTTTGAAACACAGTGACACTCAGATTTGCCATTAACTGAAAGAGGGAATGTAAAACAACAACACTTGCTGATAGTTTGTCCATTAATTAGTTCATTATACCAACTGAAAGGGAACACTGTTTTGGTGTAAATAAGACCAGGGTCTTTCAGAAGGAACTGCCATGAAACATATAGAGCTGCAGTAACTTCAGCCTTTCACCATCATTCAGACTGATGCTGGAAAGGACAACCTGCTCGTTAGTGTTGATGCAACATGTTTTTTTCTGTGTTTTTTTCAGAACAGGCAGGAACTGACTATTGTGTCTGTGTTTCTGAAGTATCTCCTAAGGTCTGCTCCCAGCAAGACTCCAATAACCACCCTTATCAGCAAGGAATGCTCTAAACTGGCATTCCACAGCCCGATGAAAATCAAGGAGAAGTAAGATAAACCTGTTTAGCATGACAATACAGACAGCTTATACTAGAGGATTACTCTTTAGTGGTTTTTAAACTATTGAGTAAATAAAATGCTGCAGGGCTTTTTGCTTTGTTTTCAGTTTTCTCCTTTCCCTACGACTGTGGCTGTGTTACCTTGGAAACCTCCATAGATTGGAGCGTGATTGGGTGAGTGGTGACATTACACACTGTCAACCCAAGGTGCATGGATGCCTATGAAACAACAAATACAGAAAATGAGAGGCTATTGAGGTATATTTTTTATAGTACAAAATGCACAAGTGCTGCTCAGAGGCAAGTCAGCCACCAGAGTTGGCTGGCTTAGTCAGTGGGAAATGTGATAATAAATTTGATAATAGTTCCAGTTATTCTTTTAAGTGACTACAAAAGAAACAGCCTTATAAGATTACTTCTAAAAATGTAGATGACAGCAGGATTTTTTTTATTGGCCTGAAATAAATATGCTGTAAAAGAGATGAGGAAAACAGTATGCAAAACATTTCTCTGGACATGGGAACCCACTCTTACTTACTTTATGTGTCACCTGCAGCTGGTTTCCACATAGTGTCCAACTTGTCAAAATCACTGGAGAGCTTTTCTGGAAACAAGTTAAACTCTATTCCCTCTGAAGTGTTAAGTGGAAATTAATATCTTTCTACAGAGCTGAGAAAGCCAAAGTCAGTCAGACTGCAGAGAACAGTGGGAAGGCCAGAGCATCCAGCACTGACTGATAACCTGTGCAACCTGTGAGAGTATTTTCTCCTGGAATCAGTTTTTGGGAGACCACAAGGACATGTGAGAACACACAAACGTGCATCAGCCTCCCCTCTCCTCCTGCTCTTCCTTGGCTGGATGACACTGCAGATACATCATCAGATTTCTATACATGATGAACACCAAATTTTTTCAGATTATCTGTCCAGAGCCTTGTCCACTTGACTCATTAACTAAAAGCCTATTATTATTAATCATTTAGAATTTACACTCATAGCAGTCTCCTGCTCCATACCTGCCAATTAAACTTCTTTAACCTCATTAATTGTACTGGTGCTTGCTTTTCATGACATGGAGTAAGTTCACCACTTGATTTATGAATATTACGAGTCCTACTTGATTTCCTCTTTGTTTCTGTGTGTCTCTCCAGGAGGGAGCTTGGAGGAATGCTCCCAGGCAGCTGTGTTTTAAGTGCAGTCAGTCAGCCCAACAGTTCTTCATGTTCAATAAACCCCAGGAGAATTGAAGCCAGTGAGCTTCCTTCTTTTCCATACAAAATCTTGACACCTCAGGCAACAGGCATAAGACTAAGCAGTAACACAGTGAAAAGTGGATTGAAGGCAAAGGCACAGTTTTGGTCCCTGCCTGCCCTGATGTGCATCATATCAAGTGGAATTTGAGACCCCCACACAGATGTATTAGAGGAAAACAGCATCAGGACCCTCTGCTGCAGAGGACCAAACCTGAGTAGAACTTTGCAAGAAAAGATATCTTTAACTCTTCATCTAATGGCAAAGGATTCTGTCTCCTAAGACAGATAAAAAAATCTCTAACTCTCAGAAAACAGAGCTTGTCTATTAAGAGCCCCTCTGAGAACAGAAACTAAAGAAACTAAAAGACAAACAGGAAGAGCTAATAGGTACAGGAACACTTGAAAAGAGAGTGGTCAATCATCCATGCCCACCTCTGCCCCAACCCACCCTCACCTCCTGTCTGCACCTGCCAACATAAACAGCATTTTCAGGCTGATCAAAAGGCAGCATCTCCTATTGCTACCTCTACTGGGAGCATATTAACATTTCATGACTAAAAGCACTCCCCACCACAAAGAAACCCAAACAAGCATCAAAGGCATTATATGGGCAGGCTGCATATCCAAGGCCCAAGGAAAACCAGGGGCATATTTTGTGCACATACTCACGTGCACACCCACATTCACAAAACCACCAGAATCTCAACTGAGACCTTCAGGCTCTACAGCAATACAATAGTAAATAAACAATATCAATATCCTGAGAAAAAACCCACCAAAATCACTTCATTCTCTGCTGTACAAGCAGTGCATATAGGAGGCATAATGACACCCTGCAAGGAGACTTCTGCACATCACCAGGAAATACCACACAGGACATTGAAATTAATGTCAAAAGGTGCCAGTGCTAAATTCACGATCATGCTCAGCAAACTGTTTTAATGACAGGTTTAATGCTGGGCTGTTACAGTGACATGACCAAAGCACTGTGGGTTTAATCTGGAGGGTAATGCTGGAGCATTGCAGAGACAGCAGCTTGAGCTGCACCAAGGAAAGCTGCCTGCACGATGGGTCGGCCACAGGGCAGCACAAAGCAGCAGGCTGTCGCTGGTAATTAGCAGGAGGTGAGAGCTAGGTAGCCAGGAAAAGCAGCTGTAGCTGCAGGTGCAGAAAAGCTACAGATGAAAACTGTCATCTTCTTTCACTACTTGCTGCCTGTGATTTTTTCTTGCTGGAAGGGTCAGGTTTGGCATGGTTTGGCCCACTGCTCGCTTCTTGCGCTGTCGGTTCGGATTCGTCAGGATCTCAGCTGACAGCAGCTGATTTTAGAGACAGATTTACCTTTCTGGATCTCCTTTGAAGTCTGTCTATTCACCCCTGGCCACTGCTGGACTTTCACAGACAGCAAGTGCTTTCTTCCTTCTTACAGGGAATGTGAAACACAAGATGGAGCCCTGCCAGATGGATAATGCTGGCATACACCCACCTTCTGTGGAGAGCAGTCCAAAGGCAAGGCTGGGGTGTTCAGAGAGCTGAATTCTGGGCCCTCACAGCCATGGCCATGTGCTCCCTGGCAAGTTACTCACTCCCCACCTACTCCCTCTGTAGCCAAGGCAGTGGCTGTCACCACTCAGACCACTCTTCTGATTCGTGGGGTTTGCTGTAGCTGCGAAGCTGCAAACCACGCTGCACACCCCAGTCAGTGCAACAATCCAAAGCACATCTCACCTTTAACCTCACCCAGACAGTAGCTGGTTATTTTGCAGCACGTGTGTGTTTTTCCAAAAGTGCCCCCAGTTTGCAGCCTGCAGGCAGAAGGGGGTGTGCAGATCCTTCCAGAGAAGTCAGCACACACTCTCTGACTGATTGCACTTATCTTTCTACCTGAGTCTGGAAAACTGAATATCTGCCAAGGCCAGGTCTGGAATATGCCCTGGCTGGGTCCTGCTTGTCATGCTTTCCTTTGATATTTTTATTTTAAGTTGTGATGCAAACAGCCTGGTGAATTGAACCTTTTAAAATCCCTGAGACAGACAACCAGTGACCACACAGCATGATACATGAGACTGGGACTTCAAAGACTTGCCAGGATTCAGCATGGAAATGAATATCTGCAGTGTCTGTGCAATGTGAGGCAGGGGGAAATCCTTACCTCTGACTCTGACACTTCCAGGGGCTTCTCGTTGAGGCCCAAGCCCTCGGTCAGCACAGCCCCATTGTACTTGTTGCAGATATCCTCATCAGAGTAGTGCAGCCCCCCTGGGCTTGGCCGAGGAGGAGACCTAGGAAACGCAAGGGGTGAGTGTTTGGGATGTTGTTATTTTCCTGGGATTAATGAAATCATGCTTAGAAGCTAGAATGTTGAGGCAGAGCCTTGGGTGTTTAAGTCCTCCCTGGATTCTTCAGTCTCTCCCTTTTGCCTGTTTAACAGTGCTTGAAACTAGAAAAAAGACATTCTAAAAGCACAGCATTCCCAGCTTTTTACCTGGTTCCATTTTTCTTTGAGAAGGTGCTCTTGATGTTCAGGTGTCTGCTGTTGAGCTCCAGAGCAGTGAAGCCTCCATTATCCAGGGTGACTGACTCTTCCACGTTGGAGATGGTTTTACCTGGAGCCAGGAAATGAAAGGTTCAGCTGAAATAAAAGCACTTTCCCCCCATACAGAACTGCAGGAGCTAACTTGTCCTTCTTTCTGTTTTGTGACATCATTAATTATTTGAAATTCTCTTTACTTTTCTTACTGGCAAGTGAGAACAGAGTGAAGGCAAGGAGTGCATCAGGAATCTGAAGGGGCAGAGGAAGCCAAAAGAGGAGAAAGGAGTCATGGATGGATGGATGGATTTCATTCAGAGGCAAGCATCTAAAATAACACAGATAAACTGTGCTTCAAAAGTGCTTATTCTTGGTTTTTGACTTTAAATAGAAACCAGATAACTAATTTAGATGGCTACTGAAGATGTCCTAAATCAGGTGCTGTGAATTCCATTCCATGCTGACTGGAGCAAAGCAAGAGAAAGTAAAACTAGAAAAGGTAGGAAAGGAGGAAAAGGAGAGAGAGAAAAAAAAAGGCTGGGGAAAAAAGCAAGAGGAAGGGCAAATGGATAGCAAATGGGAAAATATGCCACAGCTGAAATGAGGATCAGGTATGGAGAAATCACTGGACAATGTAAGGCAGGAACAAGGATGGGATGGGAAGAAAAAGGAATTTTTCTCTATATATTTCTTTCTATAAATAATATTCTTTTCAGTACATTATGTCTTGTGATAAAATCTAGCAGGAGCTTGTTCTCTCCTGTGCTCATCCTTTGTCATCCCAAGGGTGTGAGCTGAGCCCGTGTCCCAGGGAGAAGGGCTGGCTGCCACTTTGCAGCAGACAGGTGCTTTATCCTCATCTTCAATTTCAGTGCTGCATCAAGGCTCTGTGAACACGGATATCTGACAGCACAGGTCAGACCTGCCTTTTCATGTCTGTCCCCCAAACATACAGTAAAACTAAGAAGATGAGAGATTTCCTATGAGCCATGCATACAAATATGTAATAGTATTAACTTGGTCAAATGCCATGGTATGCATACATCTTATATCTCGTGGGACTGAAATCTGATTTTCTAACACTTGTTAGAAGTGAATTACAAAGAAAAAGAAGATCTTCACTTTGGGACTGAATTACTAAATACTGCCTGGAAGACTTCATTACATTAATCCCTAAGAACGGGTAGTGCAGGGACCCATGCACCTGATCCTTCTCATTAATGTGCCTTTTTTGGCACCTCCTGGCATCAGAGAAATTTCTTTGCTGCAGGTGTAGGAGGCTATCAGAGAAATACACATGTGAACAATCCTCTCAGGACTTTATTATATAGGGAGAAGAAAAGATTAAAAAATATTCAGAGCTCAAGAATGAGGCTTTTTCAAAGGGGACTATTTGCCATTTCAAGTTACTGAGCAGGTAGCTCCTGTTTCCTTTCAAGAAAGGAGACTGGTAAAAACCATCACTAAAGGAAAATTCAAAGCTTGGTGCTCACTATATGTTAAAATCTAACAGGTCCAGATAACCAAGACACCTCCTGGCTGCTTGGCCCCCAGCCCAGCAACTGCAGCTTGGCTTAGGGAAGGAATGTGAGATGCAGGGCACTTAATATAAAGGAATTGTGCTACAGTCCTCACACACAGAGATTTAGAATATCTGCATTGGTACAGCCATGGAAAACCAGAATCCCTCTCCTTCTCCCCGTCTATCAGGGAATTATGACAAAGTTAAACAAAGTCTCAGCTAATTCATTATTTATTCCTTAGCTGCCAAGTGTTTGACCCAGACTCCTTGGCTTTTCCTGCAGTCCCTGGGACCTGCAGGGTCTGTCCTGTCTGAGCCCGTGGCTGCTCAGTGCCCAAACCCTGACCCAGAGTGGCTATGGGCAAAAGCCATTTCTACCAAACCAGACAGCAAAAACTTCTAAGTCTTCTGCCAAGCAGAAAAGCTCTAAACACAGTCCCTGCTGAGGAAATCAGGGGTTCAATGAAAAGGTTTCTGATTCCCACAGCTCTTGAGACTTTTGCACAGCACAGACATGATGCCTTACCTCCGTTGCAGTTCTTGTACTTCTTGCTCTGGCCGTGCAGGACCAATGCAAACACCACCAGCAGGATGAGGATGAGGCTTGAGAGAGCCATCACCAGCAGAAACCACCACTCCTCATAGAAAGGGGCTTCTGCTTGTGCTGAAAGAGCAAAAAACAAATAACAGCTTCTCTTTACTTTAAAATTTTCTCTTGTTCCCCACAGTGAAGGATGACTCCACGGTGGTGCTCAGGAGAGAGGGGGTTCAGACTCTCGAGGGCTTTGCTGACCCTCCTAAGAGGGCAGAGAACAGGAGCATATCACAGCTCCAACCCAGAATCCCAGGATGGTTTGGGTTGGAAGGGACCCTAAAGCTCATCCAGTGCCACCCCTTGCCATGGCAGGGACACCTTCCACTGTCCCAGGTTGCTCCAAGCCCCATCCAGCCTGGCCTTGGACACTGCCAGGGATGGGGCAGCCACAGCTTCTCTGGGCAACCAGTTCCATCTTCACAAGCACCTTTCATACCCCTGGAGCAGCTCCAGAGGCCCTTAGCTAAGAAGTTATCACCAGGAGAAGAGAGCAGATTTCTTCCACAGCTCTGCACAGCCACATTTCTTGACCATGGCAGGCTTAGCACTCCTGGGTCAAGGGAACCACTGATACACGTGCCATAACCCATGATTATTCCACCTTTTGGGAGGCTTACCTTGCCAAAATGCTGTTCAGTGGCTCTTTGAAAAATACAGCTAGTGCCAGGGAGCAAAAAACACTTGGTTCAGTGTCTTTCAGTACCTCCATTAACTCCAACTTCCAACATTCACTGCTACTGTATATCACTTCTCCATCCACTGAGCTAAGCCTGATGTGCAGCACAGGGGTAACAATTCAATTGCCTGGATTTTGTGCAGTCTCAGGTCATTTCACCCCATTTGACCTCAAGTGGAAAGAAACACAAAATGACACTAACTTCCCCTTTCCAGGGTTACCTCACCAGTCTTGGTTTAAAGTAAAAAGTATTGTTGTTTTCTTGCAGAGCTGTTCTCTTTTTTCTCCCTTGAGCCCCCTCAGCTTTGGGAAAAAGTGCAGCTTCTGAGCACGAGCCAGCAGCTGATATAATTTCCCTGTAGTCCATTAGGTGGAACACCACCTGGCAGGAATGAGTGATGCCAAGAGAACAACTCAACCCCTCACTATCACCAAACCCTCTTCTCCTGACTGTCCCAAGCCTGGATCTGTATAAAAGTCTGTTTTAAGCCTGACAACACGAGCTCAAATTTGGTCCAGGTCACTGGGTATTCTGCAGCAGGGAAAAGCAGCCACACTCTTTCTTTGCTAGGAGGCCAGTCCAGGCCAATAAAATCCTAGAGACAAACTGCACAAGCCATGCTGGGCTGAGCAGATTCAGGGCAATTTATACCTCCCTGTGCCAGCTGAAGTGGCCAGCCTAAAATGCTTTATACTTTTACGACTGTGAATCTCAATGGAAGCCTCTTACTTTCATGCAGCAATTTGAGAGGAACACTGAAGCATCAAAAGGAGGTGAATTAAATAGTTCTGTTCAAGTGAAGAACTTACAAACAAGCAGTTTATTTATAGAAAGCTTCACAAGGAGATGCATGCCCTGCTTCAGAGGAATAATGTCTTCGAGCAAAGGAAAGACTGACATGATTGCTGGTCCTTTACACTGTGTTACAGCCTCTGTGAAACCCCAGACAGGAAAAACACTGACTCTTGCTGTTTGAAGTGAGTTGTCCATGCCCTTGTCCTGAAGAAGAAAAGCAGGGGTAGCACTCACAGTGAAATCCATGGGCGCTCTCATGGGGTAAGTGGTTAATTGTGTCAGGACAAGCACAGCAGCCACGATGGTGAGAGCAGTGTTTGCTACTCCTGCCTGCTGGGGAGTTGCTGAATGGTGTTCATGCCTTTCACTGGAGCAGCAAAGAGATAAAAGCCACTCCAGATACTGGAACACTGCCAGGTTCTCAGGACTTTCCAGAATTTTTTAATCACAAAGCCACTTTATCTGGTTCTTTTATTTCCTTTGTCTTTGCTGACACAGCAAGGATGAAACCTATGGCTCAAAAGCAACCTGGAGCAGAGCAAGGAGGAGACCCAGCAAAGCCTTCCCAAGGGCAAGGTCTCTCACCTCACCACAGGCCAGGGCACTGCAGCTGCCCAGCCCAGGCAAGCTGAGAGGAATTTGATTTTCAAGGTACTCAAGTCCCTTCAGAAAACCAGAGGGTTGGGCTGCTCACAGGGATTTGGGAAGCACTTTTAGGTCATGGCCTCGTTTATTGGGAGTAAGCACAGGGGAGCAGGGAGATTGGGAAGAGTCCCAGAGCAATCACCAACAAGCTGCTCTGGTGGAGGGGGACTGGAGGCTTCACACTGGAGCAGGACTGCCAGCACAGAGGATTATCAGGAATAGTGTGAAACTACACTCCTGTATTTGTGAGAGCTAAATACAAAGTAACACAGAAAATGTTTATCACAGTTCAGAGTAAAAGGAAAAAAAAAATAAAAAGAAAGCAGAGCAAAAGAAAAACAGACTAGGAATGGAGAAGGAGCAAACAAATTGTAGACTCTGCAAATTAGTCATGACAAGAGATCTGACATAAACACTCTTTATGAATAGGTTCTTTATCAAGCTTAAAAATAGCACATGCACATTTTTCCTCTTGAGAATCAAACATACTGTAATTTCAAACCTTAATTCACCACTGCATTACTGCAGTTTTACCCTAAAACAAGTGAAAACAAGCTGCTCTTGATTATTTGCTGCAACTAGAGAGTCTGGTTTGTTTATTTTCCCCCTCTTCTCCCTCAGCCTCGGGAAATTCCATTGAAAAAGACTTTAAAAAAAAAAATCCACAGTTACCTGATACTGCCACAGAAGGAACACTTGGTTCTCCATAGCCAAATTCGTTGACAGCAACCACCCGAAATTCGTAGGTGACACCTTGTCTGAGCTTGTCCAGGCCCACTGTGTAGGAGGTGGCACTGCGAGGGATGTCCTTCACAAACATATCCCAGAGTCCTTCATCTAGGAGAGCAGCAAGGACAGAAATGGCATCAGCTGTGTGCCCTGGCACTTCCACCTGCTCAGTGAGAGAGGTTGTCACTCTTGGTGTGCTGGAGCCACAGGCAGGGACAGGCTCACCTGGAGGCTGCCCTGTGATACACACAAATGTCAGAATGCCCTGCAAGCCCCAGCTGTGAATGCATTTATTCAGGATGGGATCTCTTCATAGCCCAGATGGAAGAGGTCTCTAAAATCAGCAGCAGCACCCACATAGACCTGAGCTGGCTGGAGCAGCTGCCACTCCCTCCTGAGTGGGTCAGGTCACCCATCAGCACATCTGTCATTTGACAGACCAGGTAAACCCAAGGCTGCATTAATGAGCCCTAATCACAACGGTTTTGCTTGCCTTTTACATTGCAAAATTTGCTTTGTTGTTGAAGGACTCAAGTGAGGCTTGGACTAATGTAAGTCCTGGGAGGCACTATGGCCTTGTGTGAACTGGTGCCAGGGGACTGGTGTCACTGGAGTGCTGCTTGCTCCATGACAGCAACAGTGTTGTGTCCTTTGCATGGCACAGAGCTGGTGCTGCACTCTGTGCTCTGCAGTTTTAAACAGAAATGAGTTTTGTTCACTTTTATAAAGCTGTTGAAGCTGTTAGAAGCACAATGCCATTCTGATGTGAGTGTTTTAGTAGGGTAATCTTGGCTCTCCACAGCCATAATGACATTAATCCTGATTCACATCCTGACCAGGAACCATTCCCATCCCTGATCCACACCTGTAACCTCACCTTCACTTGACTGCAATGGAATGAACAAGATGGATGCTGGTACCAGGAGGAACAAAACCAACTATAATTAAAAATACCACTCAAAAATTTTGAGGGCAGGAATCAAACATTAATCTGACTGATTAGCTTCCCAGTAAAAATTGGTGCCTAGCATTTCTGCTGACAAAATGGAATCTCTGTCCACACGTGGGGCCAAACCCTCAGCTCGCCTACCCAGCGTAGCTCTCACAGAGCTGACCTCACAAGCATCCCATTGGGCTTTTAGCTATCAAAGCTGCTCCAACAATATCTATTTTTCCCTCCACGTCCCACAGCAGTGGGAAGAGGATGATAACCTCTCCACAGACACGACTGCAGTGTGGGAGCTGCCTGCTTTGAAAGACAGCCGTCTGCACTGCACGACTCGAGCAGAGCAGGACTTCTGTAGCTCGAGGTGTTATGGAGGTAACAATAAAGCAGGAGCCTGCAGTGCTCCCCTCAGTGACTCGTTCTGCTGCTGCAGTGTGAGGCAGGAATCTGTCCTCATTTGCTTTACCTTTACCTGAGTGTAACCTAATTGGAGTCACCGCAGCGATTCCAGAACTGTGCTGGTGTAACAGAGCAAGATCTGGCCCTCAGCCTACTCCTGTGCCACAGGGAATAGCAGCAAAGATGGATTGATTAACACTGCAGGTGCATTTCCATGTGAACGTTTTAGCTTTGGCACCAGTATATACTGGCTCAGTGATTTGCACCGTGCTGCACGTCTGGTGACACACACAATGAGTAACAGCCCCCAAATTACAGCTTTTCTGGTCAGGAGGATTGGCAGTCTCAGTGGATGCAAAAAGCAGGCTGGAATGTTATTGTTCCAGCTGCATTTGAGAAACACCAAAGAACAATAAAAATAGGTAATTTTCCTGCCACGCTTAAAACTTGGACCAATCCATTATTCACCAGCACGATCAGACTATAATGAAGTTATCATAATGTACCATTGTTATGTATTAGCTGGGTATTACAATGGCTATAAAACATGAGATAAAATATTGACTTCCCTTTTACAGGGCAATAGAAGCCGAGATTATTTCTACCACATAAAGTTACAATGTAATAAAAAGGGAGTTTGGGATTTAGTTTCTCTGAAGAGGGTGGAGTGAGGGATGCATTTTCAAAGTTGGATTGTTGCAGCCACCGACACTCAGAAGATGCATCTCACGACTGTAAAATATTGCTGTATTTGCTAGAATTGCCTAAGCTTTCATAAACACATTTGTAAACAGCAATAAGAGAATTTGAGCCCATTGTGAATTGTCTGAAAAGCAATTTGTTTGCATTCAAAGCCACTTAAATAGGGGAAGAAAAAGCAACAATAAAAGTGAATGTTCAGCACTCATTACCACAAACACAACTGTTCAGTCACACACTTTCTCAAACCTATCAGGGTGCACAGTGCAGAAAACCCAACAGACCAAGAAGTGTAAATTTAACTGCTCTGTGAAGCTTGCAGTAAGTTGGGAAAACCACCCATGAGAGGTCAACATTGCATTTCCTCCTCTCTGTCCCCTTGGCTATGGTGGTGATGGTGGGGGGCAGCAGAGGATGCTGGTGGATGTTTCTTCAGAGGTGTTTCTGTCTCACAGAGGCTCAGAGATGCTCTGGCTGGTGGCCACGTAGTCACTGGCCCATCTCCCTTTCATTCACTGAAAGAATCTTTGTCAAAACTGTGTTTTTTTCCCCTGGGGTAGGACTGTCAGTGCTAAGTTAATGGTTAGACTCGACGATCTTGGAGGTCTTTTCCAGCCTTCACGATTCTAAAATGGGACCCAGCTCATTATCCCTGGGGTCCCAGAGAGGTGCTGATGTGGTCAGGATCTGCACAGTGACATCCTGGCAATATGGATGTCCTACAACTTCCTCACTGCTGACCCTTACACACAGCATAGCCCGTGGCTTCCCAAGCCCTGGCCAGCAAGATTTTTAATTACAGAGCCTCAAGTAATTTATCTTATATCCATCTGGAATATCCAGACCCCTCTTTGTAGACAGTCATCACAATCAGATATATCTGAAGTAAAAAATCACTTTTTCCAATAGTGAACTTTGAGATGAAATATTGAACACACACCTGCAAAGTCTTTCACTGCACCTCTCCCCCCACCCTCAAAACCAGGTGTGCTCTAAATGTTAGAAATTCAGCTGAAAGAGAATTCATGAGAAGGCCACCTGTGATAACAAAGACTGACCTTTAAGTCCAGTAGAAAATCATTAGTGTATCATACACAGCATTTTCCACTCAGGTTAGGGGGGAAAGATGCACATGCTGTGGCTGGCAATCAGCTGAGTATTAACTCTTAGAAACCACTGGGAAGAGCAAAGTTTGCAACACTTAACAGGGCTTAGGAGCAGGGCTCAGAGGGACATCCCAAGGGAGGCTTTTTCTTTTCAGGTCACATCAGTCCCCATCTTCATTCCCCACTGCCTTTCACTGGGCACTCAGCCTCTTAAACATGTGATGGAAAAAGCGAGCACTCCTCAAAAAAGAAAAATTTTTCTTTGCTCCTTGTTTCTTGTTTCCCCATCCTAACTCCTGCTGAAGGGAGATTTGCTTTTCACCTCCCAGCCTCGATGCCTCTGTCCCATCTGAGCTTGATGTTCAGGCATGGGGAGAGGATCTGAGTGATGGGGGAAGGTGAAGCCACCTCTGCCATGTCCAGCCCACGTTGGAGAGGAGCTGCTCTGGGGGCCAGCCTGGTGTCACAGACCATTAAATCAGGGTCTCCACGCTAAATCAAGCTGTCACTCAGTGAGGGAGGCTCCCAGCTCCACTAAATCCAGCCACTGACAACCCAGGACATGGAGAGCTGTCATTTATTTGGGTTTTAAACACCAATCCCCTCTCAGAGCAGGAGAGCTGGGCCATAAAGCTCCCTCCTAATTACACATTAGAAGGTTTATGAGGGAAGAAGCTGCTGAGAGTTAACACCGGCTGAACTCCACTGGTGTTCCTCCTACAGAGGACACAATTAAAACGTGGCTGTGTTTGTCAGAGGCAAAGGGCTGGATTATCATGCAAAGCAGTGGAAGGACAAGAATGGGAAGTGAAGGCTGACAAACTGTCAGCCCTGGTGTGTGGCTCGCCAGCAGAAGTGAAAAAGGCCCCATGGCAGATGCCAGGGATGCAGCTGCACCCTTCACTTTGAATTTACTGACTTCTGCTGGTTCGTGTCCATGTTTGACACCGCGCTCCCTCATTTGGTTAAAAATAAATAGAAAAGGAAGAAAACAGAAAAACACTACTCAAGACACCAGAAAGGAAACTAAAGTGAGAGCTGCCCTCAGGGCGTGGGAAGCAAAACCCAGCATTTATGAGGTAGACGGGTTCTTTCCCAAAATGTCTGTTGCTTTCATGGAACACATCACCTTGAAAGCTGGACAGGGACTTTTTACAAGGAGATGCAGGAGTGACAGGGGGGGAATGGCTTCAAACTGCCAGAGGGCAGGGATAGATGGGATATCAGGGAGAAATTCCTCCCTGTGAGGATGGTGAGGCCCTGGTACGGGTTATCCAGAGAAGCTGGGGCTGCCCCATCCCCTGAAAGTGTCCAAGGCCAGGTTGGATGGGGCTTGGAGCCACCAGGTCTAATAGAAAGTGTCCCTGTCCATGGCAGGGGGATTGAACTGGCTGATCTTTAAGGTCCCTTCCAATCCAGACCATTCCATTTAGCTGCAATTCTCTTCCTGACATCATCCCTTGCTTGGGAAAAGCACACAAAGTCCAAAATTGGGGTGAGGACAGGAAGCAGAAAAGGAAATTTTCCTCTACTTGTCCTGGGTCAGGGAGGCTCTTTCTGAGGTGACAGAAGCCAGGAAGATGTGTCACTTCTGGACGTGGTTTAGTGGTGGATGTGGCACTGTTTGGTTTATGGTTGGATTTTATGACCTTGAGGGTCTTTTCCAATCTAAACGATTCTGTGGGGCAGATTGACCCAACACCTGCAGGGCTGCTCTGCACAGGCTGATCCATGGATGGAGCTCTCCTGGGGCAGCTCCACATCCAGGTGCACTCCTGGTGTGTGGATCCCCAGGGTGCCTCACAAACACCTCCCTTGCAAACTGGGGTCACTGGGAAGGCAGCTCTGGGTGAGACTGCTGGGAATGCACAGGCCACATGCCCTCCACTAAAGCACAGTGACAGGAACCTCTGGATGTGACCTGCAGCTGGGAAAGGAGGGGTCAGCCAGCTCCTCCATCCCTCCCAGCAGCACTGGGAACCTTAACATTGCTGTGCCATTTGTCTTTTGCTCTGTATGTAAAAGCTGAGGGCACAATCTATTCCCCATTCCTCAGCCAGCCCAGCTGATGTCTGGGGAGCACTTACAGTGGCACAGACAGAGCCTGCTTAATTGCATTTCTTGTAATGCACAAAGAGCTAAACTGGAATCCATTTCTCCAAGGACAGAGAAGTTGAAGGAAAAGAAAAACTCTTCTGTTTCTGTAATGTCTTCCTCTAGCACAGATCACTCTGGAAAAAATATTGGTTTGCCTGCCTCATCCCTGTGTGTGAGTGTACTCAAAATGCAGAGGAGGTAGTGAGCCTGGTCACCTTCCATAAAGCCAGCAGAGAAACAGGGAAATCAAATGAGCAGTCTCAGCTGCCTGCTGCCACCATTGCTAAACCCAGCAGGGCAGTGCAGCCCTGGGAGACACAGCAGGGCTCCGAAAAATTCAAAGGGAAGTGACAAAAGGGAGTAGGGTTTGCCATTTCTGACAGAAAGCCATCCTCCTACTCTGATGGAAGAGTCTTGGCAGGGAGCTACAGCAGGGAAAATGAGATGATACAGCATTTAACGTTTGGGGTAATGAGGCCTATAATAGATGACACTTGAGACGTGAAACACTAAGGTAGTGGTATTGCATTTAAATATTGGCAACAAGCTCAAGCTTTTCATCTGTCTGCTCAACGCCCCTTTTTTGACCTCAGAAGGATAAAAACCTTTTCCTTTCTTGATTTTATGTGAAGAGCACAAGTCAACTGCTCTTCTCTTGGAACAACTCCTCCTTAAAAAAAAAGGTTGCTCCAATCCACACTCTAGTACCTGCATAAATCAATATGCAAAAGCAAATTCTTAGAATGATATTAAAACAGGAGCTGCTCTGAATGACCAGCCCTGAGAAGAGGAATTAGTTCCCTGCTTTTGTTAAGCTCGTAATTCAGATTTCAGACTCTTCCGTGCAGAGATGAGGAAGAAAAGCAGCACAGAGAGGAAGGAAAGAATTCCAACGCTTGGGTGGAATAAGCAAATCTTCCAATTAGTCTGTCTCCTCTCCTGGATCACATTTCACGCTTCCTACAGCTGCAACCAGAAGGAAGGATGAGAATCCAGCATACAAATGCCTAGTTCATTTTCTACAGCAGCATGAATAGGATTAAAATAATCTGAAGAGGAATTAAATGCCTCAACAGTCAGGTTGCAAGAGCAGGAGAATAAGACCTCTTGTGTGAGTTTCCAGGATCAGTGGAGTGGGGCCAGCAGAAGTGACCCAGGGTTAATGCAGCTCAGACCTGCCTTGGAGGGACTGTTTTCTTCCTACTCAAAAGGAGTGGGCCCCAAATCCTTCCTCCTTAGCCATGGGCTGTGAAATGTTTGTTCACATCCAACGGGGAGTCGAGTGGGTGAGTTTCCAATGTCACCACTCTCACGAGCTGGATTTCCAAGCTTGCAGACAATCTGTACATGGGCTGCAGGTTTCCCCCTAAAATACTCTCAAAAATACAAAAAAACCTCTCTGGGGGAAATGTAAGCTGCTAAGTGATTTTAAATGAACAGCTTTGGTTTAACTTGCTACCTAACAATGCTGTTCAAATAAAAAAATACTTTCTACCTCTGAAGAAATAAGGACAACTCGAAAAGCTGATGTAGGTGAAATAGAAGCACAGCAGTGTCATGCCTCTAATTAAAAGCAAACTTGATCACTCTGGGAAGCCTCAGTGCTTTGAGAAGGTATGTACTTCCTCTGCTTTTGTTTGGAAAACAATTGTCAAGTTAAATGACAAAAATAAAGAAATTTTAGGATCAGAGCAGAGCCTCACTACAGAGCAAATTCTATCAGATGCAGGTATGGAAATCAGCATCTTCAGAGATGACCTCAATAATTTTCTTACTGGTCTGGTTAAATGTAATTAAAATAATTGGTTTTAAATGCAACCTTACATTCAAGACACAAACAAGCCTCTCTATATAATCAAACAGATAAGCATTCATTTAATCAATATATAATCAAGCAGTGTGCAAGCACCTAGAAGTGAAAAAGAAAGAGCCAGCAGCCAAGATGGTTATGTCAAGTATAAATCATGTCTAATTTCCTTCTGTGACAGAGTAGCAGACCTTGTCAAGAGAGGAGAAAGAGCAGACATCATCTATCCTGACTTCAGCAAAGCTTCTGACTTGGTGACATTCAAACAAGGCCCACGTGGAACAAGGAGCTGGTGGATGTATGAGCAGCTGGAAAACTGAACCCAGAGAGTGTTATCACCATTCCCTGTCAGAGTGGAGGGGGGTTATCAGGGCAGATTACACAGAGGCCTGGCAGCACTCACTGGCTTTCCTTAATGACTTAGTTCCCAGGAAATCTGTGATTTTGAATTTGCAAGGGGTACCAAGCTGCGATCAGGCTGGAGCACACACTGACTTTTAAAATTACCTCGTCCAAGTGGGGGAACATTCTGGAAAAAAAGCAGAGAACAGCCTCACTAAGATGCAAATCCCAGAAGCAAAGAAGCTCTGGGAAAGCACCAAGAAAAAGTGTGGTGATGGGGGATTCCTTCCCCCTGCCTCAGCACCCTCCCTGCAGAATAAATGGGGGAAGAAATGTGTATGTGCTGCTGGAGCCCTGGCCCTATTATTAACATTAAAACAGTAATTAGCTGCTGTGCTCTGCTGCAGAAGGAGACAGATTTCTATCTGTGGTCCTCAAAACACAGCTTGCAAATACTTATTAGTCCTTGCTCATGAAAGATGCTGTAAGCATTTAAATGAGTTTTAATTATTAACTATATTAGTTCATCTGCTGGATGATTTTCCAGTGATGTAGCACAGTGAAAGCCAGAGTAGTCGGGGTAATTTTCTGTGACTACTCCTAAAGAGGAGAAAATACACTAAACCACATAATAAACCAGTAACATCTTAATACTGACTGGAAACACATTCTCTCACAAAATCCCATTACCTTACTGGAATGACAAACAACCTCTCCATTTCAGCAGGGACTGAAGGAAGGGAACTGATGACATCAAACTCCCTGTATTTCCCAGGGCTTACCTGAGGGTCTTGCCTCTATAATGTAGCCAGTTGTGGGTTTTTCTCCTGAATCTCCCTCAGTCCATTGCAGTGTCAGCCCAGACGCAGATTTTGTCACCAGGATTTCCTGAGGGGAGCCAGGAGACCCTGAAGGAAGAAAAGAGATTAGCAAATGAACGTGACATTAAACTGCAGCATGAATTGCTTGTGCTGAGAGAGGGGAAAATTATCTTGCAGTGTTGGTCAACAAATATGCAACATAAACCAGCTCTATGGGCTACTGACCTGATTTTTTCACTAGCTCCAGTACCAGCAGTTACCTATGAATGGGATTTACAGGTCATAGGATCATAGAATATCCTGAGTTGGGAGGGACCCACTGGGAGCATTGAAATCCAACTTGTGACCCTACAGGGGATAGCCCCAAGAATAAGGTACCTGTGTTAACAAGGCAAGAGGAAAAAGGACTCCCATTTTACCCACTGCCACGACTGTTTCTCATTTCAGAGGTGAAACCAGCCTATGAGGTTCATGGAGAGATTCATGGGGACAGGCACTGCCCATTGGCTTGGGAAGATGCCATGGCCACGTTAGAAAGGATTCCTGATCTGCACTTGGTCTGTGGTGTGGTGTGTTAGACTGTGGAAGTGGGAAACAAAACAAAAATCAGAGCTGTGGCCACTGCACCGATGCTCTGTGACTCATCTGACAGGTTGGTATCATTGGAGGGCATTTACCTTGTTGGATTATTTGTTTATCAAAGTCACTGGTCAAATAAGAAAACCAGCTCTTTGGGTCCAGGCACTGAACCAAGTGGGGAACACTGCCCTGCAGCTGCTTTTGACACAGCAGGAAATCCACAGAACTCTCTCTCTGCATAAGCCAGCGTGTCAGGAGAGAACAATTGTAAATTCTTTCTGGTTTTGCATCCAGAAATCTCTGCTGGTTTCGGCAGCTACTCCAGTTCTGCCTCCCACCACAGAGCAGTACAGTCAGAATTATGCACTGTGCTGTCGGGCTGCAGCTCAGAAATCCCTGGCTGCCCTGTTAGCATTATGATTTATTTACAGTGTTTTGTTTATTCACATTAGACTTCTAGGTTTCTGGGAAAAAAAGGAAACATGTTTTTCACGGCAGTTGTGAAACGCACAGAATGGCATCCTGTGACACAGCTTCTCCTTGGAGCTGGAAATTCATGGGAAGCCCCGAGTGCACCATTCCCTGATGGTGCCCTGTGTTTGTAGAAGTGATCTGTGACTTGTGATTTGCTTTTATAGTCCCCCTCACCTTCTGCTGGCCCAGCTGTGATGTTGGCTTGTAGCTCAGGTCCATAGGCGATGGTTCGGGCTTGCACTCGGAATAAATAGGTCACACCCTTGGTGAGATCCCGGACCTTCAGCCAGCGCTGCCAGTTCCCCTTGATGTCCACAGTCACCACCTTGCTCACCCCTGGAACAGCCACACAGATTAAAAAAAAAATAAGAGGGAGTTTCAATGCAAAAATAGAAATCAAGTGGAGCTCATTACATCTAGATGGTAAGTAAAATCATCTAACAGTTTGCTAAGAAAGTATTTCTTACAATTAGCACTAGTTTAAGTAGTGATAATAGGCAATTTTCAGCACTGATAAGTATAATTAGAGTTTAAGCTTGATAAGTGGGTACTGACAAGGAAAAAACCTTACAACACAACTGGGAAATTACCAAGAGACTACATGTAACTTCACTAATTATTCTGGGAAGAAAGGAAGAGGTAAACGAAGAGGAGTGCACATTCCAGATTGCTTCCCAAGCAAGCATTTCTCTGTTGCTGCTTCCCCAAATAACCTGCAACATGGTCTGGAGGAGGAACAAGGGCCAGGTTTGTTCCATTCACCTCATCCTGCTGTATCCACCATCCCCATGTGGATGCAGAGTGAAGGACGTGCAGCTCACCAGGACCTTGGGGCTACAAATGCCATGGCAACAGGGGAGGCAACCAAAGCACTGGGAGCTTAAACAAGGCTGGAGCTGTGACTTCACTATTCCCACTGTCTCAGAATTTTTCTTACAGGGATCAATTAAAATCAGAGTTGTCCCCTTCACTGATGTTCATAGCTAGTTCCACCTTTAGGTTCTCAATGCTGCATAAAGGACCGAGGGGCAATGAGTGGTTTGAAAACTAAAAATCTGCTTTCACTGAAATTTTTTAGAAGAAAGTCAATGGAAAGAATTTGATTTATAAAAGATTTTACAGAATAAAAAAGTTCAAATTTAGAGTCTTTCTGGTGGTTTTTTGAGTTTGTATATGTTCATGACACATTTCTAATCAAGAAGGTAGGAAGCAGGGGAAGATTTTTCCCACTAGAAATGGCTGCTTGCTGGTTTATCTTTCCAAAAATGCAGAAGGAAGAAGTTTTCAATCCAGATGCTTACTTTATGCAAATCAAGATCATGCTTTCAGTTTTAATCACTTAAATAAAGAGTAATATCCAAGTGTTTTCTGTTCAAAGTTTTCCTCCAGATACAATTTATAACTCAGGGAATCTTTCCTTGGCTAACGAGGACACAGTAAAAGTGCTCCCTCCTTCCACAGGTGAACTATTTCATTTCTCTGAGACAAATCAGGAGGCATTTGTCATTTTCAAGTTATGTTCCAAAAGAAAAAAAAACCAAAAACCAAAACAAAAAACTGTTGAAAAAGGCTCTGGGGCAATTTTGTTGTCTATTATTGTGTAAAACATAGCAGTGTAAAGCTTAAACAATAAAAGGTCAAGCAGGGATAAGACTGTGCTAAAGAACAGATTGCTGCTGGAAAGCTTGGAAAAACGGGCAGGTAAGTGGTGGCTGGTGAGTGGGAAGGTAAAAGGTGTCACCATGGGAGGACTCTCAGCCAAAAATCAAGGATGGGTAGGAAGTCAAAATATGAATGAGAAAAGCCCCAAAGGAGGGTCCAGTCCATCCAGGCTGGTGCACTGCAGTGCTCACGTGGAGGAATGTGGGTTCTACCCCCATGTGGGCCATTTATTTAAGAGCTTGATGATCCATGTGGGTCCCTCCCAACTCGGAATATTTGTGAATCTGTGAAAATGATGCAATCGAGGAAGGGATTCTTTTCCATGTCAGGAGAATAAATATGTTTGCTGAAAGAAAAATGTTGGCACAAGAGCAAATGGTGGGTGAAGACTGGAAAATAAATTTAGGCAAATATTTTGCATCTGAGGAAGATCTCTCCATAACCTTCCTGCTCACATCAGAAATCTTCCAGAGGGGAAGGAGAGACAAGCTGGAGTCAGGGGCAGCACAGGCAGAGGTGGGGAAGAGAAGAAAAGGCAACAAAGGTTCTGAAGGATGTTAAGTCAAATACATGCAGAGAAAACATGATCTGACACTTCCATATTTTCAAGGGGAAAAAATGTATTCTTGAACATTGTGTAGGAATGAAGAAAAGGGAGGAAATGCCCGACCAGCATAAACCTGCTGCATAACCTGTGCACATTTCTTGGTCAGAATTAGAAATGCTTCCCGTATTAGCTCTTTGTGCTCAGACCTGCCAGCCATAAAGGCTGACAGTGCTTTTATTCTGATGTTTTCAATCCTGAGTTTAACTTTCTCTGTGCATGAGACATGGATATTCAGACAATATAGATCATTATTCCTTACAGGAGAAGCAAATACAAGTGATTGATATCCT
Source organism: Sturnus vulgaris (assembly GCF_052056855.1). Classification (NCBI taxonomy): domain Eukaryota; kingdom Metazoa; phylum Chordata; class Aves; order Passeriformes; family Sturnidae; genus Sturnus; species Sturnus vulgaris. Next base: position 3,702,660 of record NC_142258.1, read on the forward strand.
TATTTCTTTGGAAAAGAGTTTAAAATGGATTGGCAATGGCTGAAATTACTCTCCCTCCTGTCATGCTGCCAAAGCTGGACATCCTATTGAACTATTGGCAATCTACCAGGAATATAAAAATATTAATAAGGCCATCCACAAACTATGTCATCTTTTCTAATTCACCTTTGGAATGAATTTACATTTGTTTTCAGAGAAACTGCCAAATCCTTCTCTGTTGCTGTTCTGGCAAATTAATGGAACATTTGTGGCCAGCACATTGTTGTGGTTTCACTGAACTCTAGTGCTGGGTTAAAAATGCTGCCTGAAAACTCCATGAGAAGAGGCACAAGCACGTCTCTGTCCTGTCATCCTCCCTGTCACAGCAGAGGTGCTGCCAGTGATGACCAGCACATTTGATGCCTGGGCAATCTCTGTGATAACAGAAGTGACACATGATGTGATAAGCAACACAAATGTGCCTGACAACTATTCTGGGATGGAGCCTACTCAGCAGTTTCAAAGGCAATGCGTGGAGACAATCAGGCACTCCCAGGCTGAGCTTCCTCTTTGCCCAGACCAGGTAATGATGGCTTTAAAAGGACTGTTCAAATCACACAGACTATAGTTTGTGCAAGAGAATGTGAGGAGACAAGACAAAAGCTGTATTCCACAATATTATGGCTCGCTGAAGCGTTTTGGCAAAAGTGGAATTGTTTTATTTACCCTTTGCCACCTGGCTTCTCTCGGAAAACGGCAGAGAGCAAGTAGGAAATTGGGCAGAGATGAAAGGTCCTACAGTCCTATTGTGTCATTTCCCCATGAATATGTATGATCAGAGGTCTTTCTTACCCTGGACAGGAGCCAGAGGCTCGTAGACAACTCGATAACCCTGCAGGACTCCATTTGCTGCTGTTGGCTCTCCCCAAGACACGTTGAGGGTAGTGCAGGTGATTTCAGAGAAGGCCAGGAAGCTGGGAGCACTAGGTGCTGAAAGGATTGCACACAGATTAAATTGCAGCAGCAGCAGTCAATCTGATATACATATATATTATAAAACATTGCTTTATTCGCCCAGCCTAAATCTAAAGGAAACAAGCTGAGAATGGGATTTGTCAGTTGTATCTAAATGTCCTGTAATCAGTCAGAAATGCAGCCTGTCCTAAAAATACAGCCAGTCAGCTGCAAAACTGAACTTCTACAGCAGACAAGGAGAGATAGGGCACAAAAGGGAAGGGCTCTCAGAAGGGTGCTATGGGAGCCACCTCCTCTTCACAGCCATCTCCAAGGGCATTGCTCTCACCCTGTGCCAGAGCACTCCCAGCACAGACTGCTCAGCCTCACTGGGAGGCTGCTGATCCAGCTTTAAGAAAAATATAGGGAGAAATCCCAAAAAGCATGCTAATTGTCTCACAGGACCATCAGGGCAACTTCCAGGCACTGGAGATGAGTTCCTTCTGATTTCCAGCAGAAAGCAGAAGCAGAGCCACAGACTGTTTCCTTCTGGACCAGCTCAGTTTAGGGACTGGCCTTTCTGCCACCCCATTCTCATTTCAGCTGCATCACTCCCTTTCCTCACACTCCACTTATTTCATGCTTTTTTTTTTTTTCCCTCTGCTTTCAAGACCTCTACAACGCAAATCCCAACAGCAGTGCCCTCCTGCATGCCCGCATCTCCCCTGGCCGTGCCCAGGTGAGCAGGACAAGGTCCCGTACCTGCCTGGTGTGTCCTGCCCTGGGCGGGGCTGCTGCGGGGGCCGTCCCCGGCGGCGTTGAAGGCAGAGATGCACACCAGGTACCGCGTGTGGCTCGTCAGGTTCTTGAGCCGCACGCTGGTCTCGGGCAGGAACAGCACCTTCACCTTCTCCGTGTCGTTCAGAGTGTCGCTCTCCCAGTAATAAATCTGTCGGGACAGCGGGGAGGAGTCCCGGCATTATTAAGGCTGGAAAAGCCCTCCAGGATCATGAGTCCAACCACCAACAGGTTTGTCAGTAAACCACGTTCCCAAGTCGCACATCCACTCGCCTTTGGAGCACGTCGAGGTTTGGTGATTCTAGCACCTCCATGGGCAGCCTGCTCCCATGCCTGACCATGCTTTCTGGGAAAAAAAATTTCCTAACATCTAATCAGAACCTCCCCTGGCACAACTGGGGGGCATTCCCTCTCATCCTGTCACGTGTTTTAGTATATCCTACACCTAGAAAATATTTGGCCACTGCAGCTACAAAACAACCAGAAAGACAGCCCTGGACTCCTCTGTTAGTTGGGGTACTCAGGTTTTTCAGCACATGCCAAATATTTTCCTTAGCAAATTCCCCTGAATCCAATGACCACGTAGCTGAGTACATCACTCAAAAATAGAGCAAAGGCTGAAGAATATGGCTTAATGACAGCAGGTATGAGCTGCCAGGGTTCAGTGAGGGGAGGTCAGTTTAAACACTGCCTGCAATGTAAGCTGCCTGTCAGCACTGGCATCCTGATACACCCTGATGGTCCTTAATTCCCCTTTGCACACACACAGCAGTCACAGCACTGGTGTTCACAGCACAGCCAGGAAAATGCCCTCCTGAAGAGGGTAACAAAGATTCTCCCTAAAGTTCCTTGAGGTGCTTTCCCCTCTTCTTCCATTACATAATTTTTACCTTGATGCCATAAAATTAGGCTTTGGAGAAGTTGTTTCCAAGCGGAAAATTGGTGCCAGCCCTACTTATTGGACAGGCCTGGCAGTGAGAGCATTACAACAGGCCAAAGCAAGCCAGAGAGCTGAGAGAACAAGCCAAGGCAAGACTCCACCTTGGCTCTCCAAGCCAAGCTGCTGAAGCCATCTATATACGTACAAAAGGGAAAGGACAGGGATTGATATATAAGGATGCTTGCTACTGCCAAGAAGGGATGCCAGATTATTCACATTGGCTTGGCTTTCTCTCACTTATGGATCTAAATTCATGGAGAGAGGCAGAGCCAGACACTGAACCCAAGCCAAGCTCCAATGTTTGTAGACTTGCCCATTCCCACTCTCTGAGGGTCCATTCTCATGCTGGAGATGCTGAGCAGCGTGTCTCTGCAACGTGCTCATCTCCTGCAAACCAAATGCAATTAATACTCTGATTTAATTTTGTTAAAGTTAAGGAAAAGAAGCAATGCTTCCAAAATCTGACCTGGCTCAGGCTTCCAGCTGGGAGAAAGTTCTGCTCTTCCTAAAGGCTTGTAGCATTTGATGGAGGGAAAGCTCAGTTAATTTTCTTCAATACATTTCTTGCCCCCAGCTCTAGTATATCTGTGTTGCTTTTTGGAGCAGATATGTTGCCTGCTTAAGTGGAGCTGTCTCCTTATCTGCATTCCCTGTTTCCCCATGCTCTCCTTCTCCATAAATAATGACACACTCTCCCTTTTCTCTCCTCCCCCCTCCCAATCTCATTCTCTTTCTTTTGGTTTTGGGACTTGCTGCTGTTCCCTACTGCAGCCTGAGCCCTGCTCTAATTTGCCTTATGTGGTGAGGGCGACTGCACTTTGTAGAGCTCTCTTACAAGTAAATAGCAATGCCAAGCAAGATAAATGAAAACAGAAGAAAGGGAGGATTGCCTTGTAGCCTTGGATGTTCCCGTTCTGGCTGTCGGCAGGAGGGGGGTCCCAGGTGAGCTCCAGCTGGCTCGCAGAAAGGGAATTGACTTGGATGTTCTGTGGGGCCAGCGCCGGTGCTAGGGAGGAAGAAGGACAGAAGAATTAACAGTGACAAGCAGAATTAGCTCATATCCAGGTTTTTCATTTGCAGAAGGACCCAGGACAGACTCTGTTTATGCCACAAGTCAGCAATGAGCCAGCCTTGGGGTATCTGTGTCATTGGGATGTCTCAGGACAAGAGGCGTGAGGAGCAGCTGAGCCTTGGGATGTGGCTGTGCTCAGCTCCACACAAGCTGCCTTAGACACTGAATCAACTCAATCCTGCCAGCAGCTTTGCAAAAGAAAGGAAAACTTTGCCTTGGTTCCCTGGTAGTTTGGAGCTCACCTTTGGCAGTGGCCAGTGCTCCTGATGGACTGCTCCTGAGGAGCAAGGTAGCCCCTGCCACCATCAGCCCAAATGCCACTCAGCAGCAAGACTCTGCCTAAAATTACCTCCAAACCCAGTCAGCTGCTAATCAATTCACTAATATTTTATGTATGACAGAATGACTTTAAGTTTGCTACTATGACTTTTTGTTAGCTCCACTTTGATTACACCTCCACATGCACGCCCTGACCCTCTTTGGCTCCTGATGGCATTTGTTCTTTGAAGTGTGCTGTGCTAGAAAACCAATCTTTGAGTGCACCTGGGTCACTCCATCCCATCCCTTTGTCAGGATCCAACTTGGTGCAGGTGGATTTTCCTCCCCGGTGGCTTCTGAGGATGTTCTGTTCTCCTGACCTGCTGTCTGAGCCTCCGGCAGGTTTTAACAAAGCAGCTCCTGTTCTGTTCACAGAAAAGGTTCCGAAGCGTGTCCTGGTCAAACTCCAGAAGTGGGGAGAGAAAGGCAGGGCAAAGGCTACACTTCTTCTTTTTCTGTGTTCACAGTGCCATAGCCTTCTACCAGACCCCCTGAGAAAGTTGTCTCTTTTCTCCCTGCCCCTTTCTGGGCCATAAATAGAAGTGATAAAATATTCACTGCTAGCACTGGGTAGCCCCGGTTAGCTGCTCCTCTGGGGACTTCCTTCTTAAGAGAGAATGACCTTCATAAGTCACACTTTTCTACCAATACTCCCTCCCCCCAGAGTTATAAAATAAAAAAGTAATTAACACCCACTCAGCCTGACACCAACTATTTATTTTGTTCTAACTGTGTGGTTTCCATATTATCACTGCCCACCCTGCCGTTAATGGAAATGTTAATAACCAGCGCCAGGTTGTTGTGACAGATGCTTGGGCTCATTATCAGAAATTCTTATTTACCGCTCCATTAAACGACAGAATCGCACAAAAAACCAATTCAATCAAAACTAACTGGAGGAATTTTAACAGCCACATTAATAATCCAAAACATAAATAAAGTTAATGTCTTTTGCATGTTTGCCATCGGCAACTCTATTGCAAAATTATTGCTGTACAATTAAAACGTGAAAGGTAAAATTGAAAATAGCCTTTATTTCAGGCCTCGGTTAAAACTGTTTATTTATTGTGGTGGGTTTTTTTTTTTTTTTGTTTCCTTTTTGGCTGGATGGTGAATACACGAAATGACAGTGACCATCAGTAAACCCCAGCCTGGTCACAAGGGTGCACTTGTCTAATTATTGTCCTGCCTTCTGTGCTCATCGCTTGGCTGGATGCCCTCAGTGCAAGGGAGCGCTGCTAGGGACCAAAAACCTCAAGATTTTGAGAATTTCACAGCACAAACCATAGCATGAGGCCAAACTGATCACAGAGAGCAAAGCTGAAAGCACATCCCAGAGATCTGCCAGGATGACAAGCTCAGGGAAACAGGAACATGTACAGTCACAGAGGAAAATGGGTCGCTTTAGCAGTGTATTTCCTTTCTAAGGAGTGACACCACTGTCTGTCCTGAGCTGTCAGCTTCACAGTGCTCTCTACACCCAGCTCTGAAGCAGCACCTACAAGAGCATTTTTCTTTGCATGCCATGTGCCAGCCTGGAACAAATATTGCTTCAGAGATGCAACCATCGAGGAGATGGCGTCTACAACCCACTGCCAGAAAAAACACTGCTTTTCCTCAAGCCCTTCATGCAGCACATCTAAGAAATACAGTGGTTAAACCCTGCCAGTGATAACTCTGCACCGACACACTTGCTGCTGGAACTGCACTTGGTGAAAAATTTGACGGGAGGAATGAAAAGGAATGCCTGGAAAAAGACATTTCTCTCCACTATCACAGAGCCTCCACGAGATGCAAATTGTTTGGGTTTGTGCTCTGTGAGTCTGTCCCTCTGTTCAACTTTCAAAGGCTGATGTGTCCCTCTGCCTCTAAGCACAGATTTCTTGTTGACAGCGAGGGACAGCAGAAGAGTGCTGCTGATGCTTGATGTGGCTCTGTGCTGACAGCACGTTCCATTAAGGGTGAAGTGAAATACTTCAAAAAGAAGGAAACACATCCCTGAAGACTCCACCTGTTTGCAACCCCAAACCATTCCCTGAATATATGGATAGCTTGTGTCAATAAAAGCGAGTGCATTTTAAAGGTGAATTCAAAAGGCTTTTTACCTTCTAGGAATGCACTTCAAGATTACTGAGCTCGGAATTTTTCATGGCTGTTGAAATCTCAAATATATAAAAAGCAAGGTTAGAGCTGCATACCTCACACTGCTTTAGGTGTTAGTGACATTATCAACTATAGCAGGAGCGACACAGACCCCCGAGGGTCCAAACACAGCTCTTGGCAGGTGGAAAGCATTTCACTTTCCCTGAAAAAACATCTGTGTACTCATGAAGTTGAATTCTGTGCACGTATCCCGCCTTGGAATCTCATGCAGATATTTGTAAACATTTCTTTTCTTATCTGATTTCAATTTACCTTTGAGATTGTCTCCTTGAAACTCTCTCTCAGCCAAAACGTAAGGAGAAAGACTGAGCAGGTTGTATAGTAATTAGTAACAAATAGTAACAAATATGGGCTGGGCTGCTGTTGGCAGGATCACGTAAAGACAACAAATCTATCCAGAAACGTGGTGAGAGTGTCAAAATGAGCCCATAAATAAAGTTACACATCTAAATCCACATTTACACATATCGCTGCCCTCATTTCCCAGCCGCACTGAGCAGCCTCTGCTCTCACTGCAGGCAATTTGAGCTTGCAAATGCTTCTAACCTTTAAAGAGAAGGTGCTTTAAATCCCTGGTGGCCTCCCTGCTCCAGAGCCCTGTGCTCTGCAGAAGGCTCACCTCAGCTCTTCTCACTTGGGATATTTGTTCTCTGGGCTGTGTGGCACCCAGAGCTTTCCATCAATATGGAACCACTATTCCTTCTCCCAGTGACAGTCGCCAGGATGCTCTGTGGCACAGGTAGGCTACAAATCCTTGTGATTCATTGGGCAAACTTGATAACTGGTTTTGTGAAGCATTCCTCACTGCTCTTATATCTGCTCCAGTTTCTGGGGAGCAGACGATTTCTCCTCTAGTGGTTTTCTAATTGTTTCTGCAGTGGCAGTGCTACCCGCAGCACATTCAGACAAGTTTGGGACAAGATTTCCTGATACTCACATGCCATTTAAATAGACATGCAGGCCAAAAATGAGGAGAAAAATGCAGTGAAAGAGACTGAAGGATTCCCTGTGCACCAGCTTGATCCCAGACAATCCCAAGCAAATTTCTGTTTTGTAAAGACCTCTGATCCTTTTCTACCTAGCAAGTGTTTCCCCCCAGTTCTTCAAAGCATGACTTGGAGAACATGCCTGCCTTTATTCTCTAGTAATCAATATGTTTGCATTTTGGTGTTAGCACCTAGAGGCCTGAATCTCATTGCACAATGTGCTGCATAAACACAGAATAAAGACACAGCTCCAGGCCCAAAAAAACCTCTAATCTGTCTCTACATTACAATGGTGGGGTGGTTGCAGCATGTTCTGCATATCAGTTGTAATTTTACCTACCTAGCCATTAACAACACGGGAGAAGGCACAGCAATATTCAATTCAGCTTGTGCTGATGGTGAAATCTTGCACACCAGACCCTCCAAAGTTTACACACAGTTTCCTGGCACACACAGTCATGGAAAATAGGGCTGAAAGGGTTTGGAGAGGACTCAGACATCATCGTCCTGTGTCACACTGGGATCAGCTCGCTGGTCAGACGTTCATATAATCTCAATCACTGACTTCTTTCCAGATTGTGCTGTCATTCCCACATAAACTCTGCCAGCTCCTCTCTACTTTAACTACTCTTAAAGTAAGGGTTTGTGTAATACTCATGCTTTAAAAATAAACAAAATAGGGATATCTATAATATAACAATAACTCACAAAATAACTCATTATTCTTTTTGTTGCCTAGCCTAAGCCATCCTTGCTGTATTGAAGTTATATCCCTGCAGTGACATGGAGATTGCTTCTTCTTCAGCTGCAGCCACTGCCTCCAAGTCACAGTGTAGATAAGTGATAGTTTAGTGGATTCTAAAGCCAAACACAACATAACAAACAGAAGGTCACCAGATAAAGCAGTGAGACTGATCTGCAGGACAGGCAAACTGCAACACAAAGGGTCTTCCTGCAGCACAGGCTTAGGGAAGAAATGTGAGGATGGTACCTCCCAGAAATGACCAAAAAGGTGGATCTGCAGATGTCTGCAGTCACTCCTTGCATGAAGGAAAAGTGGCATGAGAGAAAAATATTCAGTGTTTATTGGCCATTTTCTTATAGAGTCGGGGAAAGAGCAGTGGGAGGATCGGAGCTGCCCCGTGCAGCAGAGCCTCGGTGCCGTCAGGAATGCTGTGTGAGTGATGCTGATTAGCTCAATAACAATTAGTCAACTGTGCTTCAAAACCAGCTACTGAGAAGCTGCTTTCCACTGTGACAGAGCAGCACAAGCTATATTTAGAATGTAAAACACACTTCCCACTAATTTCTGGCTGTTTTAGGCTGGGCTTCATCTCGTGATGGAGGTCGGTGCTTTTTCCAAGGGCTGTGATTTCAGTGGTTACTCAGATGTGTTTCAGAGGCACTAAGAGAGACAGAGCCACATTCCAGGGATGTGGGTCTCAACCCCTCCAACACTTTCTATTTACCTGAGTGCTCCTGCTCTCTTCCTCAGCAATCTGGCACCAATGCTGCCCTGCCAGGCTGGTGACACCCTGAGACATGAAATGAGTCTCAGCAAAGGAGCAATCCTGCCTCCCCATCATTGAGATGTTCAGCTGGATGGGGAAGGAGGCTAAAACAGCCATAAAAGCCAGGTTTCAGTTGGGAATATCTCTTTCCAAGGGATGTTGATATATATGTTGATTTACACAGTTGCATAGATCAGTGTAACAGAAATTGAAACATCTCATGTACCAGTGGAAGTGAACACAAGAACTTGAAAAACATCTCTCTCACCTTCATGAACGCTGATGAAGACAGAGCAAAAGTGCAAAAATAGAAAGACATGGAATAGAAAGACAAAAAATAGAAAGACAAACTTATTTTAGTGGAGAAGAAAGGGTGAAGAGGAGAAAGAGAACAGCTGTCAGGATGAGGACTTTGGGAGTCTGGAACACCTGCAGCTGTTTTACTCTGTGCCATCTTGTCTGGGTAGGCACTTGGCTCTCTCTGTATACCACATTTAGTAGAGTAGCTGTGTTTTGCCACATCAATTTTTTAAGGGTATTAAAGTCATGAAGAAACATAAATTAAAGCAGCTGCAAATGATCCCCAAATGTAACATCCCCGGCTTCTATGCTTAGCATTGGGAAGGTTCCCAACATTGGCACAGGTATCTTCAGCACCTGCAGAGAGACAGGAGGGAGGTGGGGGTGGAGGGAGGAGGCAGGGAGAGATGACATTTCTGCAAACTGAAATCCTGGAAACTGAAATGGAACAAGGACTAGAAGTAGAGTCTGTTTACCAAGGACACACATCTAAGGGCTTACCAGCCAGTGCCCTTTTTGAACTGAGGACCCATTCTCATCCTGCTCCTCACTATCTCTGCCAGTGGTGCTGAAAACACTGTTGCTGTGATGCCTAATATTTTAAAGTGGGGTTTGGATTTCCCACGTGAGGGAGCCATGTGCAATCTGGCAATTTCATGGGGCAGACACGATCTGGGTGATTACAACCATGGCAAACCTCAGAGAGCAGTGCTGTGACAAAGCCTGCAAACAAAAACTACATATTTTCTTTTGCTAAATTCCCCAGTTCTATTTAGCAAACACAACCCTAGAACAGGCTATCACATTGCATACTGAGATCATCCATCAAGGAAGTGAGAGAGCCCAGCCCAAAAGCAAAGCCCTCACAGAACTGTCAGACTGCCTCTGGAAAGAGCGTACAGGTGGTTAAAACAAGAAGGGGGGGAATAATAAAATGAGCTTTTCCTTCTATTTCTTTCATGTCAACAAGAATATGATCACACACAGGCAGGCAGCCCATCAGTCAGCAGAGATGGGCCATGAGCATGAACAGCAAGAGCCTGACAGCATTAGGTATGCACAAACAACCATAGGCACGAACCTGCAAGCTAAAATCCCCCCTATCTTACATCAGTGAAAATCAGGAACAGCTCCTGCAGGCCCCTCTCCCTTACATCCACGCACATTGGGGTTTTCTCCATTGAAGAACAGAGACAGTTGTGTAAGGAGAGCAGTGCCAGCTCTGATGGGTGCAGGATTCACCCCCAGGAGGTGCTGAAGGTTGTTCAGGGGATGGTGAGGAGCTGCTGTGTGTCTGATTCTCTTTTGTGTGCACTGGGAGCAGTACAGGATGGGAAAGCATTGCCCTCCACTCTCTTACAAGTCTATCCATTAGAGAGGCAAAATTACTGATTTCACATTATTTCCTCACACTCTCCAGGACCCAAAAATCCTCCTCCTCTATTTATAGTCATGTTTCACTTATTATAATTTGTTAATGTTACATTTGAATATCCTAATACCACAAGTTCATGGCAGCTGACAAAAGCACCCACTTCACATCCACTAACAACAATGCCAGCACCCACTAAAGTCTAATCCTTCTGCTTCACTGCAGCCAAGGGAGCATATCAAATAATCTCCCCTGGGTTTGCCATCTACCAAATGTCAAAAGCTGTATCAGGAAAAAGTCAAAGGGCACAGGTGAGATCTGCCCCCGGAATAACCTTTCACTGTGGCTTTAATGCCAGTTTGGGTAGCTGACCCCCACGAGGGACTAATTTAGGATTTACAGATTGCAATGGTCAGGGAACCCCAGGGAGCCCACAGAAGACTGTGTTCTTGTGCTCCTGGGGAGAGAGAGATTAAATTTAAATTTTCTTGACTCTCAGTGAGTTTTTCTTTCTTTATTTTTCATCCCTGACACGATTGCTGTGGTTTTACCCTCCCATACTATCTCAGTGCCTGGACTGCTGCGGCCGAGATATTTTAGACTATTGCTAATTCATATTTTCTACAGCAAAAATGGCAATTTTTTTTTGTTTTCAGTCTACAACAGGCAACCTGAAAAGCCTCCAGTTCTGTGATTGACGACGGATACAGCAAACAGATGTTCAGAGAAGAAAACCAACTGTGTTTCTCCACAGCTGGCTTCACAGCAAAGCTGTACAGAGGAGGCAAAGCCACAGGAGTTGAGACCCATATGAAAATACTTACAGCACAAATTTTGCTCACATATCCCAGGATGACCGCAAACAAGCAGAGCAGGACTGCACAATTAGGCGAAATAGGAATTTGGCTGCAAATACAAGCGTTTAGTCAAAAGCACTCCAACTCCAGCCTGTGTCTGCTGGAGTAAGAGTTATCAGCCAGGAGCTTCCCCACTTCTTTACCAGGGCAATTTCTGGTTCATTTGACTTTACTACTGATTGCTCATGTTTTTTGAAAGGAAGGTTAATTCCTCTGCTTTTAATGGAGTATGTGTGCTGTTAGTTCAGTAAAGCTTTGCATACACGATCAGGCTTCTCCCTCCGCCCTCTGCTCCGTGCAGGGATGTCCCTGCCCTCGGCTCTTCACAGCCCAGAGAGCACTGCAGCACAGCAGCTCGTTTGTCCTTCCCCTCCCACCAAATGCAGCACAAAGCCACGAAACCCTCGTGATGAACTTGGGCACGGGAGCCTGCCCGGCTCGGGCTACAGTCGGCACAAAAAAAAAAAAAAAAAAAAAAAAAAAAAACAAAAAAAAAACAGCATCCAATGATTGGGGTTGTGAGTTCATCATGAGAGCAAAAACTCTGCCCGGTGATCAGAGCCCAGCACCTCCCAGCCCTGCCACAGCCAGGGACCAGCCCGAGCAGCGCATCAAAAACCGCGGGATGTTTCTGCTAGGACAGAAACATTTTCCCTACATTGAGACGTGATAAAAAGAGGCAATTAGAGCCGAGCTAAGCAGGAGCTGCCGCACTGCATAAAGCATTGTGCCGTACCAAAGGCTGCTGATGACCAATATTAACAACTTAATGAGCTGTTAATGAGGCGCGCGTTCGGCTTTTACTTGCAGCATGAAAACACTGCAAATCATTTTAGGGAGCTTCTGGACTGTCAATGGAGAATTAAAGATGTCAAATAAGCCCATCAAATCTATGTCTCAATCTGGACATTGCTTTCCAGTGCATTCGCTTAAAATTCCTTCTCCTATATGGTAGAGTAACTTGCTTTGACAGCACGACGACTCCCAGACTTTGCTTCCTTCTGCCTTGACATTAGATTTCAGTCTCCAGAGAGCTGCAGGGATGTCTTTTTGACATGTTGACATTAAGGACACTTCTTCCACAGACTCACACTGGCACTGTTACTTTCTGTCTTGCCATTGTAAGAGCAGCTACTGAGCTAAGCTACCAAATCTGGAAGTCTAATTAGCAAACCTTCACATCATCTGTAAACAGATTAAGAATATAAAATTACCCTTAAAAAATAGCCAGTTTGAGTAGGAAAGGGAGCCAAGGCTTAGACAGAAAATTCATTTCCATAACTCCCCAGCATTGTAGCAATACCAGTAGCACACAAGCAGTGACTAATGCTCTAATGTGGGCACACTTTAGTTTGTTATTTTTTACTGTCCTGCCATAGCCCTGCAGGATTAGATCCCACAGCCAAGTGCTATCAACATTCCTGTTACCTCCAGTGGAGCTGCATTGAGGGGAACAACAAATCCAAATTGGACTTGCTGCAGACAAGCCTTTAGTGATATATATCTATAACTATATATATACAGGTGTATATATATAGGTAGACACCCCTATACACAGAGTGAACCTGGAGAAGTTTAAAATCCACCAAGAAACACTGATGGGATGTGCCCAGTGGCCAATCCTGCTCTCAGAAATGGGATGCTGTTGGGATACAGGTGTATTGGTTTCCAAGAGAAACTGGAAAGAGGTTACTTGCCCAATCCAAACAGGAAATGTCTCACCACTTCTTTTTTTCTTCCATCTTCATATAGTTTGCCTTTCTTGCTCTGCTCTGACTTTAGTCTGTCTTTTAGCACATTGTTGGAGAAAATGGCTTGCATCTTTAAGCTGAGAGGAGATCTCCTTCCTTGGAGAGAAAGACACTGGGACAGGATGGCAACCCAGTGTCACTCCTGGAGCAAGGCATTCCCAGAATGACAGAGTAAAGCTCATCCAGAACCGAGCATCACATTGGACCAGCTCTGCAGATTCTTTAAATTTAAAGGGGAGGGAACCAGTTTCAAACACCCTGCCACCTCCTCAAAGTAGCCTTTTGCTGATATCCAGAGGTGTCAGCAATTAAAAGACAAATACCCTGTTATTTCGAAAGCTTGGTGCTTTTCAAGTGGCAAAGTTGCCCTTTGTTTAAAGTTTGAGCAAATGAAACCAATCATTCATTTACCATTCTATTTCCCAACAGCTTCCCTCCATCCCCTTTTGTTTATGGAGGGAAGATACTGTCCCCTAGGCTGACAGGTTTTCACTACTGCAATGTGAAATGGCCACGATAATCCTTGTCTTCCCTTCTCCAGTGGCATCTGGGATGGCACTGCCCACCCAGCTGTTGCAGCTGTGCCAGCAGCACTGTGCTCCCATCAGCAGAGGCACAGGCAGCCCGTGTGTCCCACCCGGGCAGGAGAGGACAGCCAGGCTGCATGCAGGATGCAGGATGCAGGACTCTCAGATGTGCAGGAATGTTGTCATTCCTCTCAGAGCCTGCTACCAAGGAGGCACAGGGGACTGCACACAGCTCTGCTCCTTGGGGCAGGGGAGGAGATAAAGCTGCTGTGCTGTAAGAGCAAGGGGGGCCCAGGCAGTGCTGAGGGACCCCCTTCTCCACAAAGGGACTGAGGTGACACCACGGGGGGAATCTGGAGTGCACACAAAAACGAGTGAGGCCTGAAGGAAGAGATTAAAGCACCCAAGGGCAAAGGAGCCCTGTCCTGCCAACCTGCACTGCCTTCAGCACAAAGGGATGTTGTCCCAGCACAGATAACCAGGTAAGAAAGGATAAGAGCTCTGTGCTGGAAGCAGATTCTAAAGGGGAGCCAAGAACTTGGAGTCAAGTCTTTCTTTCCTTACAAGGCTTCTTTATCCTTATCATGGCTTGCTCTCTCAGTGTAGCCTTTTCTATCCCAAACCTATTTCACTCTTTTGGTCTTGGAGCTGTCCAGGTGGTTTCTGTTTCTGGCCTGCAAAATGCTGGAGATGGCCAGGCAGCTCCAAGCTCCAACTCTGCCATGACTGGCAGAGCAGATCTTCCCTCCCTGTGTCAGCTACAGTGAATAAAATAAAGTTTGTGAAGTCCAGGAACACATGGTAGGAGGGCAGATGAAAATAATTGCACATAACAGGAAGAAATTTGGTTTGGTGTCTGCTAGCTTTGCACTAAGAGGTGGATTCAGCTTTTGAAGACAGAGGTAAGAACCAGTCATCACTGTCTCATTCCTGTTATTTTCCAAGCTACAGTTCCACTTGGAAGAAAATGAGAGGGCCAGGTAATGCTCTCTGAAAGATGATGGCACAACCAAAGTGGCATTTCAGTGGAGGACTTCTAAACAAAGGGATTTGTCTCCCAGCTCTTTTTACTCCTTGCCTTTCCCATTACAGAACCAGCTCTCAGAGATCATCATTAAAAAGAACAACAACAACAACCCAGCCTCATCAGTTCTTGTGAATTCTGAAGGTCACCAATGTCACCATCAGTTATAATGACACACATCACTCCCCTCTTCGAACAAATGGATTTACAACCTGTTTAAAGGCTGATGTCTCTTGGAGCACTTCACCCCTTCTGCCACCCCCTTTCTGCACACACTCACTCTACTCCAGCAACAGCTGCTGGAAGAAATGATGAATTCCATTACTTTTCATCCAAAACAGCTTTGCAGTACATGGGAGAAGCACTGAAGGCTGCAGGCTCGTTAGCACAGGATTTGTATTGCCACAATTTACTTTATTCACCTTCCCAAATTAGGTGAAGCACGTCTGGCCCAAACCTGTGATTTCTGTTTAATTAAAATGCAGGTAGTGGAGTCTCCCGAACTCCTGAGCCCCCCACACAATCAGGTGGTGACAGCAACCTGGTAGAATAATGCTCTTGATATAGTGGCTGCTCTAACAGAGTCCTAATTTCAGTGGAGCAGAACAGCACCTCTGGTAGCAGCTGCGTTTTGGGCTGGGATGAATATCAGTACCCAGCCTCTCACTGAACACTCACTGCCTCCCCAATCAAAGGCAGCATCCCTGACAGCTGAACTGTTAAATGAATTAACAAGGCAAAAAGGGGGCTTGCCAGCGGGGCTGCGACTCCCTTCCTAATTTCTGCAAGTGGTGGCTTTCAATTTTTCTGTCATTTGTCAGGAGATGCACATGGTTCTCTAATGAGCAGGGTAGAGCTGCAGCCAGCTCTAAAAAGGTAGTGTTAGAGGATCTTCTGGGCCTTGGAGGAGAGGGATGCAGATGCTTGAGGCAGGTGGGGGAAGGACACGGGCTCTGCTCAGACTGAACAGGCAGCACATCCTTCCCAGCTGTGCTGAGCTCAAGGACTCCCAGCCCACTCTCCCATCTTGGGGAAGAACTGCTCTCCACGCCAGTGAGTTTTGCCAATATCCAGGCAGAACTCAAAATGAAGCCTTTGATCTTATGAGCTACTCGAAAAAGGAAAAGCATTTTCTCCACCTGTAGACTAAAATTAAAAACCCACCACCAGAAAGCCCCCAAAGATTCAAACCACTGGCCTCCAGCTTTCCTGTTCACCAGGCAAATTGGGCTACAGATGCCTTTTGCTCATGTTTGACCCATTGTTCTCTCCCAGAATTTTCCACCTGCCCATCAGTCAGAGGCAGGGAAGACCTGCTCAGGCTGCCCAAGGGGGCAGTTGGCTGGAGCACAGCTCAAGAGCACTGCAGGGCTGAAGAGAAACTCCCCATTTGGGTATATTTTGCTCATTTAATTGGCTAAACTCGAAGGTTGGTTTTAGTGGCTTTATTCCCCCAAGATTTTCAGGTGGTTCCATTACCTACTGGAACTTTTACTGTAAAAATCCAGATATGATCATAGGAAAATTTTCAAATCTAACAGGGGAGAGCACAAGAGGGAAGGAAGGAATCACAGACACTTCTCCTTCTGCATCACTCTGTAGAAGCTGAACAGCACAACCATCAGCAACACGAACACCCAACAGAAATGGGTATTTGGGCTGAGCTGGCCTCAGCCCAGCACATTTCCCCAAAGGTATAAAGGCTGTATATCCGTTTTTATGAGCCAGAGAGGAATGTTCTCCCCTCTCCCAGAATTACTGCAATGCTTAGGGCAGAACGAGGCCCCATTTAACAGCACTGAGACAAGAGCTACTGAGAGCTTCAGCCCAGGGACTGGCCACCTTCACTCACTTTGTGCCTGTGTCAGCACTTGTTTATTGGGAAGCTTTTCTCTGTTTTTAACCTGGATGCCCCACTGCTGGAGCTGAGCAGACCCATTTTTTTCCAGCTTGCTGCTTAACTGCCTTTACCGTGGGTAAGAACATTGAGCAAACAATAACAGCAAAAAACCTTGTATTTCCACAGCACACTTTAACTCAAAGGTGTCACAAATCAATTTAAAACTTAAATTGCAATACCATCTCCAATCACTTTACTCACAGTATAAATCACAGCCAGTTCTGGAGGTGGAAGAGGCAGTTATATAACAAAGTGTAATAACTTCACACAACAAGAGTGAAAATCGGCAGGAAGATCCTACATTCATCATCTCTGCTGTGTGAACCTGGATGGTTCCTTTCCAGATGTAAATCCAGGAACTCTAAAACAACAGCCAAGTCACACACTGCAACTTCAGACACACCAGTCCTGCCTGGGAAAGGAAGCCTCCTGGATATCACAGAATTCTGGAATGGTTTGAGTTGGAAGGGATCTTAAAGCTCATCTAATTTCTGCCCTACTTCCTTCAGACACTCAGGGGTCCTGTAATTATCTCAGTGTCCTCACAAGTCTGTCTCCTCCCATTGCCCTGTTCCCTGGGTTATGATATGAAGATCTGGACTGTTGGATTAAAATACACAATACAACAGCATTTCCTTGTTCTCCACAGCTGATTTCCCATGCTGTGTACATGTGTATAAGTGCATGTGCTGGCTCCATTTACAGCAGGGAGATACTTAGCTCTGAAACAAAAATGTGTTTTGAAGCCAGATACAGTTGGCTCCACCTGGGACTTTCTTTGCTGCAGTTGCAGAAGTAAGTTGGAGCAGCAGCAAACAAGAAAAAAATGTAAATATTGCCAGCTGTCTCTCCAGGACAACACTGCTCTGATTAATTTATGATGTTTTCAAAGAAAGATGGTGAATGTTGCACCATATTTGAAATGGAAAGGTTAAGCAGAGTTTAAAAAAATGCGCAGTAGAGCTCTTAAAAAAAAAAGTGCTTTGCTTAGTTTTGAGCTATAGAATGTTTAATGACTAATAATGCAATGAACTGGTGCTGGTTTTGCTAGCTCCTCCATCCCACAGCCCCCAGACAGAGGAACAAAGTGCAATCATTGCCATTGCTGGGCCAAGCAGCAGGAGGGTGGAGCTGCCTCCCCTTGTTCTGAAATTCAAACGCTGCTGCTGCTGCTGCAGGAACTGAGACCAGAACTAACGAGGATTCCAGCCAGCCTCTCTCCAGCTGGGATCACCATAGCACAGCCCCGCTGGCAGGGCTGCAGGAGAGCATCAGCTATTCCAGTCCTGCCTTTCCCAGCTGCAGCTCCTGAAGGCACAGACTGGCCAGGGGTTATCTGGGCTCTGACAAACCACCCGTGTCTCAAGGCATTCACAGAAGTGTCTGCTCAACTCTCCTGTCCTGATTTCCACCTCCAGACTTCCAGTGGGGGGATTTTCAAACGATCTAAAAGGTCTCAGGCACCAGATCCAGAGTAAGCAAAGGCTTGGGCAGTGCCTGGATGCAGGGACAGCCTGCACGTTCCTGGGAGCACCCAAACCCTTTGGGCTGAACATTGAACCAGACACCATCTCCTCGCTCCAAGAGCACAAAAACACAGCCAGGTGTGGTGCCAGGCAACGTCTCTACACAGAGGGTTATAAAATAAAAGAATCAGATTTCCAAGTCTCCCTTGTTTTGTAGTTTTGTTTCTTTTCCCTTGTGGCTTTCCTGTGCTCCACTTTTCACTTCTTTAACTTGAGTCAGATTTTTTCCCTCAAGCTAATTTGGTATGAACAGTCATCCTCCTGCAACTCCAAAAATATTTTCTCTTCTTTCTTTCAAAATGCCCTTTCTCCCCTCCTTCCTGCAGACCAACTGCTTTTCCAATGGCAAGAAAGGCAAGAAACTGCCAGTGCCTATTCCAGGAGAGCAGGCAACAAAAGAACTGTCAGCAATAATGACTGAGGAATTTTTCAAATAATCCCTTTCCTGGACAATTATTGAACATTATCTAGAGAATACTACAACATGTAGGTATTTTATAAAAAGAGAAAGAAATCAACTACTTTTCTTTTCACCTACCTGCTTCACCCACAAATACTTCCACTGGTGTGCTGGTAGGGCTCTCACCAATGACATTATATGCTGTCATTAGGACTTCGTATCTCTTGTATTTCTTCAATTCTGAAAAAGTAAAATATTACACATTAATATTATATATTATGATTTATACTGTATTACATATATCTTTTAGACTCCAACACCCCTTTATCTCCAGACTTTTCCCTCAGAAAATGTGGCAATAGAACATTACAATAGTGCAATGTCTACTTCAAGCCTTCCTGAGTTCACATGTCACAACAGTATTTGCATCATTTTGAAAGATATTTTTGATGAAATGGCAGGATTTTCCAGTGTTTACTCACAGTGTTGCTCCAGTAAGAGGAATAACAATTTCTCTTGGAATACACTCATTTCTTATGGATAACTAAGTAGAGGAGCATCTCTAGGTCATTCTTAAGTACAGAAAATGGCAGGATTTGGCTTTGAATGTCACTTTGAATGTCTCATTTTGATCTGCACTGGGAGGAAAGAGCCTGCCTAGCCTTTGCCTAATCCCTGGAATGCTCATTTAGGAGGGGAATTTGGCAACTGCACTGCTCTAGAACAGCTGAAGCAGGTGCAGAGGGTGACCTGCAGTGGGAAATCTGGAGTCTCATTCCAGGTACTCCACAGGGATCTTCTCCTCCAACATGACCTGACCATCAACCACAATGAGAAAGGAGAATTTGAAGGTTGGACTCCATTGGGCCAACAGGCAACAAATGTCTTTGCTGACACAGAGAAACTACTCTGACAGATGAGGCAAGAGAGTGAGAGAAGCATGAAAAAATCTAAAAAACCCCAATTGTTTGTGGGTAATTAACAGATGCAACAAGGGTGGAGCAGAATCACTTCAACGTCATTAGGGGAGGCAGCGCCTGAGCAGTTTCAGATTTTGCATTTTCAAGATGAAAGAATCAATCTCAACAGATATATATATCATCTACAATACTTAACAGGGAAATTAGAGTAAGAGAGCAATCAATAATATAAATTGCCCTATTTAAATGAGCATTGAATTAAGACACGCATGGCCAGAGGTCCAAATTCCTCCCTTTGCCAATAATTTTTCCTGCTATCTGTGAATCAGAGTCTCCTTAACTCGGGGACTGACAGCATGCCATTGGTTTGGTAAGGTTCAAAATACCTAATTAGGTAAGTTTGTCTAATTTCAGTATCACAGTGCTGTTTATAAGTATGATCCAATATCTGACTGCGAGTTCAGCATCATTCCCCAGTGTTGGGCATACTGTAAATTATATCTAATATATCTCCAATTTTTAAAATGTGATATCACTAAATTTGGATGGACTGCAAAAGATGGAGCAAGCAAATCAGAAATAACAGTGCTGAGTTCATAAACAAACAATAGCAAGATACAGACATATAGTACTGGGCAGCTTGCACATGGAAACTTTATTTTCTGCCATGAGAAGTCACAAGGGAGATTTTAGTGTTAACTGAATGTGGAAGAAAATGGAACACGAGAGTTCATGCATGCAACTTTCAGTGGGGATCAGGCTTCATTTTTTCTTTTTTTTAGCCCATCACAATCTGTGACTCAAAAGCCTTGGGCAAAACCTATCTAGTGAACCATCATCACCACAAAGCAACTTGCCTTTTAACTCTGTCGAATGTTATTTTATTCATTTCCAATTGAAAACACCTCTGGAGATGCACATAAATTCATTGGGCCCTTTCTAAATTGGCCTTGTACTCCACGGAATGCCCGAGCATCGCAATGCTTGAATCATAGGACTAATGATGTGATACAGCTAAACTCAGATGGACTGCAAAATATGTGGCAAGTGAATCAAAATTCATTTGGCATCAGCAATACTGGGTTGTTACAGTCAGTAATGTTTTACCTTCCCAGCAGCCACGTTTTTACAACAGCTACCTACTTGCATCATCCATGTCTCTGAGTGTAGGAGAAGCAAAGGCTTAAAGAAAAAGAAACTGGAGAAAGCCAGAGTGATTAATCTGTGTTGATTTCTGCTGGATCCATGGAGGAGAGCCACAGGAGTTTGCCTGTGGTATATTTTGAACCATTACAAAGAGTCTCAACTGAAGGCAATGTTCACTTACGTGTTAATTCATACGTCGTTAATGCAGAGCTGCTGTTCACTGTCTTGAAGCTGCCTTGGGCTATTCAGGGTAAGCAAAGCAGAAAGCTTGTTACAGTGCAAGGAAATAGTTATTGCAAATGATGTACAGCAGAGACAGAGGCAAATGAGGCAGCACACCCATACACAGTTTAAGCTTTAGGAATATACCTTGAAGGGCAATAAAATCACATCACTCTCTCGTAACACATCGAGAGCATCTCGCCCACATGGGGCTGTTTCATTTCCTCCTCAAACAGAGGAACTCACAAATACACAACACCAAGATGTTCTGGCTTTTAGATTAAATAGAACAAATGAGTAAAAATGAAATGATTTCTAGGGGCGAATGCTCTCAGTGGTACATTATATCCTGGTTTCTTGAGATGCAAAATTCAAAACCTGAAGAGCTGCAGAGTACTGAGCTGGAATGTGGACCACAAAGTGAACACTTACATCAGGGCAGGACCTGTTTCTTTAAGTGTGAATTTGATTTCCCACAGTTTCACTTAAAGAATTCAATATTCCTGCTGTGAGTGAATTGTAATAATATGCTAAGCTGTGCAAAACTGTGGGTCAGCGAGGAACAGAGGTGTTCTAAGGTGAGAATTATGAGGAGAAAGAGGGAAATTTATCTTAAAATACATTTGTCTCCACCCCTTGCTCTCTCTGTCTCTTGACTCCCTGGAGAGGTACAGCTCGTTTTTTCTCCTCTACAGTGATTAGGAACATTGCTGCAGGGCCAGAAAAGAAGGGGGAAAAGACAAAACTGGTTGGTTTCACAGGCTCCCTGTCTTGTGAGAGCATCCAAATTCATTATTTCATAATGTACTCTGTCATTCAGTTTGAGTCTGAGAAAAACCCTTCTGCATTCCTACACCTACAAGAGCTCTACATCTCTGTCCTGGTTCAAGCTGCTCAGTCTGAGAAGTCTCATTAGCTCTGACCACATAAGTGAGGTCAGAGTTAGGTGCTTACTTTATACTGAAAGCACCCACTTATCCAAACTCTCATTAAAATTCACTCTTGCTTTTGTAGAAATCACTTCTATGGCTTCAGGAAAGCATGGCAGATGATGTGAGATATTAAAATAGTCTCACTGAACCCTATTCTGCTGTTCTTGGAGTATTATCTTATTCTGAATATTCCAGTGACATCAAAGAGGACAAAAGCTGGTCGCTCCATGAGCACATCTCACTGCTGGACCTCATTTCTCCAGCTACTGAGTGTTCACATGTCTGCCTCACATCATCTTATTCTGCCTATTCTTCCCTCTGATTTCCTTTCTAGCATTTATCTAAAAATCCTTTTTATTTTTTTTTCTATTATTCCTCTCCCTCTCCACCTTCTTTCCATGTGAGCCATAAATCCCAGTGACTAACATGGTAAGCAGGCACCTAAAAATTCTTGCTCATCTTTGCTATTTTCTTCTAAAATATGGACAAGCACTTTGAAATTATAAAAATTCTATTTTAAAATTCTCCTCAGCTGTTTTCTTCATACTGTAAAAAGAAAAACAAAATGTCAATTATAAAAACTATTGAAAAAAACCCAGCAAGAAAGGAAAAAGTTTCCAGCTGAGGAAAATGAAGTGTCTCTCATTTGAAGGCAGAAAAACAAAGTGCACCAGGGTAATTATGGAGGTAGAGGGAAGCAGGAGATCAGAGGGTATGTGGGGAACAGACCATCAATTCCAGTATTGTGGCAGAGCTCAGCACAGACCATTACAACGCTGATCACACTGAAGTCACTTGCATTTTTCAGCATCTTCAGGCTGATTGCGTAAAACCTGAATTACTCCCGGCACTCTTAAACTGACATTTTATTTCCATGGGGCAGGAGTGGGGGGGAGCAGTGCCTGGTGCAATGACAGATCACCATTGGGGGGTACTTTAATGTGCAAAGCACAGGCTTACGTGTGAGCTCTGCTCTCAGGGCTGAGGGGCTCTGGATGTTCTTGGATTCCGTGCCAGGCGCGGCGTCGTAATCCAGCTCGCGGTAGTAGATGCGGTATCCCAGCAGGAGCCCGTTCAGACTCTCCACTTTGGGGGGCTGGAAAACATCCACGTGAAGAACAGGCTCGTGAGGATGTGCATGGCAACAGACTCCCCTCACCAGGAGCAGTGGCTCTGTGCTCAGGTGAGAACAGACATTAATAACGCGCAGGGTTGAAGGCTGTGGGGTTTGAAAAGCACAAGTCAAAGGCAGCTTTGAGGGTTTTGCTCAGCTGTGGCCGTTGCAAAAGGTTCTTGACTGAAAAATCCACACAATGAACCAAGCTCCTTTCCTTCTTGGCCCACAGAAACCTGGGTGTGATGAAAAGTATAAAAAAACACGCCCTGGAAATGCAGGTTGCCTTCCACTAACACTGCAGCAGCCAAACAGTGTTTCACTGCTTCCAAAAGGAAATAAAGTATTTTGTCACAACCTTTCTTTTCCCTGGGGACTGATCATGGGACAGTCTTCATTTGGCATTATTTTACTGAAAGACTGATGAGCAAATAAAAAGGAAAATAAAGAGGAATAATAAAAAGTGTTCTGGCTTTGATTAGGGAGAAAAAATTAGGTCTAATAACAACCTCATACAGGCATTTAGAGAGAAGTTACAGTGTGATGGGCTCTGGTGTGGGCACACAGGAAAACCAAGGGCTCCTTCATAACAGCTCTGAGCAGTTTCACACATACAACCATGGGATGGCTCAAATATGAGGTTTTTTTCCTTCTGCATCATGTTGGGAGATGCTCAAAGACAAAACGCCTCAGCAAAGCTTCTCCAGCAGCCCCTCACAACCTCCTTCAGCTGCAGATACACAGCTGGCACACTGAAAAGGAGATTTGTGTCTGGGTGGCTTGCTTAAGTAGAGACAAGCAAAGGGATTCCTCATGTTTTGGAAAAAAAATTACTTTCCTGAGTCTAATGCAGGCTAAGAACTGCAGAGAAGAGATGCCTTGAGCCATTTATCTTTGAAAGATTCTTTAACTGAAATTTAAGGGGCTGAAAGTACAAATGAAAAGGATTTCAAAGATGATCTTAGCTTTAATCCAGAAAGATTCCTACCAGCCCTGAGAACCTTACTAAGGAAAAGCATTGTGTAAAAATTAACTGCTGGTGTGAAACACTGTCACAATAGAAGACAACGCCCCATGTAATTTTAATGAACAAAGTAAGGACGTCTTGATAGAAAGGAGGAAGATCTTTGGTAATAACCTGGCATTCTGCTTCCAGAAATGACATGAATATTCCATTACTCCATTACAATGGCAGGAGGAGGGAGAGGAACTGTCCTGTCTCAGTGCCAAGGACCTTGCTTTGGGTGAGGGCTGAAGGAACTAAGTAGAAAGACTGCAGTTTATGGAAACCAAAAAAGAAAATTACATGAACCAGAGTATAAGGAAACGACAGAGCCACCAGGAGAAGGAGCAGAACCTGCTCCAGCAGGAAGCTGCCTTCTTTTGCAGCTGTCCTGCACAGAACCTGCTGAGAGCAACCCAAACCCTCCCAAGATTTCACTTGCTCTGTCTGGTTGGAGATCTCTCATTCATCATTGTTTTGTGCTCATCATTGTGCTCCATCCTCTGGCAAAGCCCTGCCCACCTTTCACTGTTATTTGGCATCTTTTGCAGAGAATGATGCTGTGGATACAGGATTGTGAGGGACCTCGAGGAGCATCAGGGCTGGGACCTCCCCACTGCAGAACCCACCTGCTGAAAGCTTCTTTCACAGCCACAACAGCCTCCACCAGAAATGGAGCTGATCCTTCCCAGCCTCGCCACTCGGGCGGTTAGAAACCTTCATTTAATTTCTAATCTAAATAATTCATAGCCAGTTTCTAACCATTTGTTCCTGTGCTAACATTGCCTTTTGGGTTAAATTGTTCTTCTCCCTGTGGGGTGTTTACTCCTGTGATGTATTTTAGAAAGGGCAATCATATTCCCTCTACGACTGCATTTTACAAGGCAAATAAATCAAGCTCTCGTACAACAGCCTTTCCTAGTCTCAGGCTGAGAGCCCCTTGTCCAAGGGACTAAGAAAATAGACTAAAGTGCCAGGTTTCTCCCGGGCTGCCCCATGTCATTACTGCTCATGGACCAGCTGAAACACTTTCCTGTGCAAGAAGATGAGATGGGGTTACTAGAAATTATCAGTTCCTCTCTCCTGATAGAAATTTTTTCTTTTACAATCTTATGACTTTCTGTTTTCTGTATTACACTGAAGTTCCTTTAGCCCTGATGGTGCCCTTACAGGAAGGGCTTCATAGCACAGCAGTGTCCTTGCCTTCCTATGACTTTTTCTATTTTAATTACTAATAAACTTTTTTTTTAAATTTAGGGGGGAAAAAAAAGTTGAACTGGATGATCCTGCAGAACTCTAAAAGGAAAACCCTGCTGAAGGTGAGGAGGAGACTGTGACTCCCTGCTCTGCCATGTAACTGCCTAATTTCTTAATTAATTTCTTATTTCTCATTGTGGTCTAACACTGATCTTATAAGTGCAAGCCTTGTTTTCTTATGCTATCATGTGATTCTCCATTTTTTCCATCCTTGAGATTAAGGACGGGAAAGCTCAGCAAATAAATAGTTTGCAAACTGTCTCTCTTTTTTGTCTCTCTTTTTTCATCATGGAAATGATGATTCTTTCCTGGAAAGGGTACTCTGCTAAAAGGTCAAGTCTTCCCCTTCCTGTCTGTCTTCTGTGGACAAAACTCTGCTTTTGATGTAATGGATTATTTAGGATTTTGTAGAAAAGCCTGGGCTATCTGCTGAAATAGGTAAAATGATTATGAGTGGCAGCCCATAAGGTTGTACAGAAGTAAGAGAAACATTTTTGTGCTGTTTATAGAGAAATAAATAAATGAAGACTAAAATGTAAGTTTGAATAATTGTTATCTCTAAGGTAGAAGCATAACAGTACATGATCCTGATGTTAAGTGTAACATCCTCCAGAACATTTGAAATAACTCTGCATTATTGATACAACAGACCTCACTGGAAATTACTTATTTTCTTCCTCCTTTAAATTTAAAAATAATGGACTGATTGGACCAAGCAGCTGAAAGCCCAGATAGTGCACCGAGAGTTTGTTTTGTGAATTATTAACACAGCTCAAAGTTAAAAATTTAGCTTTGCTTGGAAATCCACTCTCCCATTTAGCTTGACTGCTGTTTTCAGTTTACATTATTTCTTAGACACTGCTGTGAAACTTCCTCTTAATTGGAGGCTATTGTGAGACTTGAAGATTTTTGTTTATTTGAAAAATACAGTACGGTTGAATTACCAGGACCTATTAATATACATGTGGTAATGACATATAATCGCCCACAACTCCCTTGAGATGGCTCTGGCACAACAACCCCATTTCACTTTCATGAAATGAAAAGCATCCAATTACCTAAACAACCACCTATTTCACATTAACTACACACCAGTAATCAGTCAGCTGGGGGAATGTTTATTTCTGTGGTCCATCGTGCCTCACATCCTCTTTGTCCTCTCTTTCTGTTCTTTTCCCCCCTTTGCTGGGGGCTCTGGTTGTAGGTGGGGAGGTAGATTTGCATGTTTCCATAATTCCTTTGGTAAAATTGCTCAACATGTCTCCTATTTGCTCAACATGCTGTAAGCAATGCTGCTGCCCAGGATTATCCTGCATGAGCTGGGGCCAGGCACCCAGCAGCACAGCCAGGCAGATTTGAAAGTGC
The DNA here is from genome assembly GCF_052056855.1 of Sturnus vulgaris. Classification (NCBI taxonomy): domain Eukaryota; kingdom Metazoa; phylum Chordata; class Aves; order Passeriformes; family Sturnidae; genus Sturnus; species Sturnus vulgaris. The sequence goes on from NC_142258.1 coordinate 3,728,997, forward strand.
TGCTGCACAGCAATAAACACATCCTCATCTTTATCTTTTTCTTCCCAAAATGCAAGGAGTCCCATCTGTACTGTAAATGCATATGTACATTTTTCACTATAATGCAATCTGTCCAAAGTCATCCTTATTATGTGTGGGGGACATTGTCTGGGGAGCAGGGTGGGCAGAGGCTTTCCAGGATGGGTTATGGATAATGTGCAGTACCCCACTGAGGTCCCTCTATTAATGCTCACTCTGCAAAAAGAAACCTCAGGCACTGGATCACAAAATGTTCTTGCATCTCCCAGGAGCCCAGGATTGAGAGATAAGGGAAGGCAGAGGAAATGCCAATGTAAAATGCAGACTTGACACAAATACCTCCCCATCCAACCCAGAGAGATTGCAGAGAGCTCCAACTTCCTTTCTTTTCTCTGAAGAAACCCAATGTTTCCCTCTCAAAGAGTCAAGGGGGTGTGTGGAGCTCCTCAGAGGTATGAATGGGATCTCAGGCATTGATCTCAGGCTTCTGATCATTCCAGCAGCAGGAGGAGGCTGTGCATGATCTGAGCTTCTGATTACCTGATCTTACCAACACCACACTCCGTGGAATATTTTCCATGTAAAGATGCACATCCATGGATAACAATGAAAAGGCACAAATCTGACAAGTAACAATCCTGGACATGGCTACAGACACTCCTTTACCTCCCAGTGGGGCACAAAGCAAAAGCAACTGCCAGCAATCTCCATTCATCACTAAAATTTATGCTAGATCAGGCAAATAAGGAAGTAGCTGCAGTCCTTCAATGTTAGTCCAATACTTCCAGCTCAAGAAAATGTCCCTGGCAATGTACCCTTAAATTCAACAAGTCAAAGCAGCCAAAAAATTGCTCACAGCAACATCAGAATTTTTCATTTTACCTACCTGCCACTGCACAAGGACAGAGGAAGTCGTGTGGGGAGTCACTAACACAGAACTGGGTGGCTCATCTGGAACTAAACAAGAGAAAAAGGAAACAAAAGCAGTTACAGCAAGAGGGTGGAAAAGGGGCAGCTTTTCTTTCATTTATCAGGTTCTTCACTGCTGAAGGAAAACTTCCATCCCAGCTGCTTGGTGGTGGGTCTCCAGAGCAGCAGGGTGGATGTGGATGTTGGAAGCCAGGGAGAAGCCAGGCACTCCCCTTACAGCCCTTGCTCTACCTGTGGCCTTGGCAGCTTGAGCAGAGTAAGAAAAGCTCAGGGCATGAACCTGGAGGAAGCTGCAGCATCCAGCTGCTCACACACCACCAGATGCCCATCTGTAAGGAAGTTAAACCAGCTGTGTGCTGGCTCCAAACGGTGAGAAAAAAATGCTTCCAGATTTTCCAGGAGATTTTTTTCCACCTTTGGGGCAAGCCCACCTTGAATTTAGGAGTTTGTGTCAAATAATCACACATTATTTTAGTCAGGACAGCCTGATTTCCTGCAGACAGGTTAACCCCTTCCTGTGTCCATGGCCTGTGGCACTCCCAGGCACTGCACAGCAGCTCAAACATGAAGCAAAGGCTTATCAGGAGCTCACAGCCCTCCCCTGTGCAATGCTCAAGTGGCAGCACTGGGGTTGCCCAGCAGAATAAATGCTCAGTTTGTTGAGGAGGTGAGAAGCTTTCACAGTTTTTTCCCAGTTGTATTGTGAGGAGGCCAAGCACAACTCTGGACCCACTGTAGCTAAATTCAAAGAGAACTTAAAATGAAATTTTAAATTCCACAACAGTGAGTCAGTGCTGCCTCATTAGCACCAGTTACAGCCTGCACTGACCCTGCTGCTGCTGTGCAGGAAGGTGGAGAGTCAGGATGCCTTTAAGGGGCTGCTTAGCACATTAGTCAGGTATTACACGGGCTCCTGTTTAACTTCCCACACTCCTGAGCTCTGTCCTCTGCTCTTCTGATTTCAAGATCACATTCCCTGGCAAAATGGCCTCCTATTTTTATATCTCAGTGTTATTTTTAACCTGTCACTCCTTGCTCTGCAGGAAATAATTCCTACCACCATATATATTTATTTATATATATATATATATTTATTTTTTAATATATATATATATATATTTTAAATATATATATATATTTATATATAACCACAGAACCATTTAGGTTGAGAAAGACCTCTAAGACCATTAAGTCCAACCGTTGTTGAGTCAGCACTTCCAAGCCTCTTGCTAACTCATGTCCCCAAGTGCCACATGTACATGACTTTTAAATCCCTCCAGGGATGGGGATTCCACCACTTTTGCCAGTGCTTGAGAAACCTTACAGTGAAGGAATTTTCCCTAATATTCAATCTAAACTCCCCCTAGTGCAACCAGGCCATTTCTTTATGTCCTACTACTTCTTACTTTGGAGAAGAGATTGACCCTCACCTCACAGCACTCACATATATATATTTATCCATGTATCTATCCCAGGATTACTCAATTTCCCAGGGTAAAAGCACATACTGATGCTTTTCCTGCTTTGCAGAGTTTCTTCCTGTGTTCAAGACATCAGAGCTACTTCTGCATTCAGGCATCGACTTTATACAATCAAGGAATTAGAAGCTGATCTCTAAGGCTAAAAATAAAAGCCTTGTCAATGTCATTCACAGTTTATTAGTCTTGATCTGCAGGATTAAATGCTCATGTTTCCAGGAGCTTCATACTCTTTCTTACTTATACCTCAGCAATTTTGCCATTCTGCAGACTGACGTGGATTGTGAGGGGAAAACAATTGAAGAAACTTCTTCAAATGTATGCAGGGTTCTACATTTATTTTTAATGTTCTCTTGTAAATTATTCAATTTCTGCAAAGATAATGGTTAGTGCAGAGTTTGGAAGCCAATCAAACGAAGTTTAAATCCATTCTGAGACTCCTGAAAGTATGATTCATTATCAGAGGGCACAGCAGGACACTTAAAGGCTGCCTGTTAATTCAGCCATACCTCATTGCTACCTGTGTCACCTTCCTGCTTTGGCTGTTGCTTTTCACTCCAGCCTCCGTGGAGAACAGCCTGCAGTGGCTCCAGGAGCCCTGGGGAGCCCCCACCCCTCGTGATGCCCCCAGTGTGCCTCTCCTCCTCCTCCCTTACCATCCTGCAGGGTTGTCACCGCCTCTGTCTCGGCGCTGAAGTCGCTGTCCCCGATGTCGTTGGTGGCCTTCACTCGCAGCTTGTAAGAGGTGAACGGGTTCAAGCTGTGGAATGGGCAAAACAAGGCTGAGGGATGAAATCTCCCTCCCTTATCACCATTTCCTGCCCACAACGGGGAACCTGCCCACTGCCCACCACAGTCACTGAGCAGTTTGTCTCCTCTCCCCATGGCCTCTTCTCTGCAGTCTCCCCCGGCTTCCCAGGCGTTCCCACCCCTGCTGCCATGGGCACCATGTCCCCTGATGTCCCCTGCCCTGAGTTCCCAGAAACACTCATGGATTTGCTGCTGGATTGGGCACCAGAAAACAGACCTGAGGCTGCAGCTCATGGAGCAGCCCACGACTGGGGCTTGCTATCTGAGTTCTGCATGGCTGTGCAGAGCCTGCTTTCAAGGTGCTTTGCTGAGATATCCTCCAAATCCATCTGGGTCAGCCCACCCTCTGAGCACGGATGGGGAGGAGGCAGGAGACATGCCCAGGGTCAGCCAGTGCCCAGCAGGCTCTGGAATTCAGAGTGCCAGCTCCTGACTAATCCCCTACACCACACCACTTGATCAGGGCATTTCATTCCTGCTGAATCCCAAATTAATGCCATTACTTGGATTATTTAATAAAGACAGCAACAACAGGTTCCCTGCAGCTCTTTTATCTACGTGGTGCTTTAAGATATGCAAAGAGTGATTTCCAGCTGACATAACCTTGCAAAGATGATTCTGTCTTGGCTTGGCAGGGGAGGTGAAAGGGAGGCTGCCTTTGGAGTCACAGCAGAGGTTTGAAATGCAGAGCTGTAACTTACAGAGGATTTCACTAATTAATTGGTAGTGTCTAACCATCCACTGGCAGATGTAACTCTGACTACAAACCCAAGGTACTTGTAAGGAATGATTAAACATCAAGGATAATGCATTGTGATGGACAGCACTCTCACAACCACGACCCTTCTGAACTTCCACAGGAAATTGCTTTTAGCAATGGGGAGAAGAAATCTCTTTTCAGCAGTGCCACCCTACCACGACAGAATTACTTACCTACAGCAATGTGATTAATGTGAATCATCCTTTTTGATCTTTTGTTTTCAGCCATGGCAATGTCAAGTCTAAGTGACATAGATGGTTTCCTTGTTTTTACAGGCTTTGACTGGAAAGATACTGGCACAGAACCAGTGAGCTGCCATATACCACAGCCACCAATGCTTTTAATAACAGACCCAAAAAATCTGTGTCTGAATGCTCAGAATACCTGATTGTCCTAAAGCTCATGGCCTTTTAGAAATAACCTGATTTGTACTGGCTTGTCAACAGAGGAAATGGACAGCAAAACAAGTACCTGCTCGTAGACATTCAATTACTTCTGCTGATGTTACAAGGACTTTAATTACACCAGTATTGCGGAGGATATAATGAAGCCTGAATAACAAAGTTTAAACATTCTGATGCTATCTATAAACTTCAGTATGGAAAATATAGATAAAAATGGTTCTCATTTCATCTGGAAAAGCTTATATAGAGATAATTGCAATGCAGCATTCAGAGTGGATTTTAACATCAGTCACTGCTGAAAGGATTTTTAACTAGTTGTATTTTACAGAGCACTGTGTAGCTACATATGATTTAGCCTGAGTAGTGTTATCTGTGGTGGTGAGCTTCCAGGAAAGGCTTCAAAAAGATGCACTGCAGTCCAACTTTAATTAGATTTATTGCATGACCTTCAGCAAATCTCTCAACTGCTGTTCATAACACTACCTCTAAAATGGGAGCAGCGGCCTCACTTAACCTCTCTCCCCCAAAAAGAACGTGAAGCTGAGTGACGCTTGTTTTGGTTTCCTAACCAGTGGGAAAGAACAGAATTTCTGTGCTAGCCCGGGACCACGGGGTACCTTTCGATAGTGCAGGATGTGGCCTCGTGGCTGATGGACGAGGAGTAGGTTTGCCAGTCCCCGTGTGGCAGCTCCCGCACTTGGACGGTGAAATATCGGATTGGAGAGGATCCATCACTGCCAGGGACCCACGTCAGCACCAGGCTCCGGGAGGACACATCAGCCTGGGGGGTCATCACCTGCCTGGGAGGGGCTGGTCGTTCTGCAATCAAACATAATTCAGCTGCTTCGAGAGGAGATTCACAGCAATGTAAAATGTGACAGCCTGGTCAGATTTTCACAGTGGTAAAGCCACAGGGCATTGAATTTTTGGATTTGCCACATGAAGTATACAACCATCCCATTCCTTAACCTTCTGCTGCAAGGAGGAGCAGTAAAATTGATTCTTATCTCCCTGCATCGAAGGTCACCATAGGATATAAACTTTCCTCACACTGGACCTCGAACTTTGGGGGGGTCTTGACCCAGCAGGTTAAAGAAGAATCATCAGGACTGGCAGCCAAGCAAAGCAAGGCAATCTTTAATGAAACTCAGCTGTGCTTCTGCAACTGGTCTTTTGACAGAATCTGTGTGTAAATTGGCTCACTTTTTAACCTGTTGGTACCAAGAACTCTGTTCTGTCTGTGCTATGCAGGATCCTCTTCCCCCAGCTGAGGCACGAGGAAGGGGAGAGCTGGAACAGGCTGTTGTGTGGCAGAGCCCAAGCACACACAGCCGATGCTGAATTCCTGCACCAGGCAAGGAACCAGGAGGCATCATGAGCTCCTGGTGCTGCTGTTTCCAAACCCCAGCCTGGAACCAGCACAGAGCTGGGGCTGGAGCACCCGGTGCAGGTCCCTTCCAGAGCTCCCCAACCCTTCCCTTCACACCCACTAACCTTGAACCTGTAAAGTCAAACCAGGCAGTGCTGAGGGAGCTCTCTCCAGAGTAATTACCCTCACAGCTCTGGGATGAGCAGGGAATGGCAATGCAGGTGTGAGCATGCCAGCCCCCAACTGTTTCATTACACATCTCCTTTCCCGTCACCGCATCTCCGCACTCCATCGATTTCAATAGAGAAACTCTATAGAGTGAGGAATAATTGTTTAATTGTTTATCATGAAGATTATTGATTCTGATTAAAATGTGTGGCATGTAATAAAGCAGAAATTGATTGGAGACACCGCAGTGACTTGCTTTTGAGAAGCAATTCAATTCAACTTCATCAGCACTTGTTTCCATAAACACACCTCAGCCTGCCTGATTCCTCACAGCTCCGTACGGCCAGTGTTTCATTTCCCTGCCATCCCCTAAAACCATTTCCTGTGTGTTTTGGCATTTCTCTGCAGCCTGCTCTCGCTGACATCAGTGCCCAAAGCCTTGTAAGCTATTAGCTGGAGGAAGCCCTGGGTGCCAGCAGCCTGCGAGCAGCAGCACGACACGAAAGGTCAGTGCCTTACACTGACAGGCAGAGACAGGGACGTGGGGTTATTCCATGCCAGGGAGGCAGAGGCATGCAGGGATTTTATACATTCTTCTGATAAGCTCTGCACTTTTGGGCAGGTCAGATCTTGCAGTCAGTCTCCCCTGATTGGGTTTCCTTCTGCCGCTAATGGGAGATCTTAAAATCTCCCGTGTTGCAGGATATACTCCCTGACTGTTTGTACAAACCTATTAGTATAAAGAGTTTATTTATGGGAGTTTAGCCACAAGCAAATGCTAAGGTGAGACTGGCAGTGCAGGCCAGGCCACATGACTCTATAGACTACTTTTAATTCCTTGCTACATTTACATTTTTTGACTCAGTTCTGCCCTGATCACTGGTGTTGACTATTCTGAAGTGGAGATTCAAAGCACTGCAGCAGAGGCTCTGGAGAATACAGCCACAATATAACTTGGGATCTATAAATCACAGGCATCACTGCAAAATGTAAAGATTTTTACTGGGATTAACCAAGGAATTCACAAGGGCAGGAGTGACCAATTTTGCTAATTTTCAAGAGAATTTTTCTGTCTGTCAATCCTGGTATCAAGGACTATGAGGATATTAAATACATCTTAATTAACAGGAATTAAATATCTTTTATTCTAGAGTATTTATTGTCATGTATACACATTTCAGGTTAATTTCTTGTTATCAAAATAGCTGCACTGGATAAAATTCTTTATCATCCCCTTTTATAATTCTTGCTGATGTGGGAAAACACATTGTTGTCCTTACACTTTAAATGAGATCAGTAAACCTGTGGTTCCAAAGCACATAGAGACCCAGCAGAGCTGTCCATCAAAAAGAGAAATGTTACACTGCGATTTGGGTACTCAAGATAACCATAAAGCACTGATAGCAACAAGAGGTCATTGTTCCCACAGTGGAGCTGGGAGCTCAGTCTTGAGCTATTGTGCATCCTTGTGCACAGTCTGGGGAATCTCAGCACATTTTATTGAGCAGGAGAGGCTCTGAGCTTTGAGAATTCACATTTTTTGACATGGTGGGTTCTTTTTTGAAGCCTCCACATGTCAGGCTTTGAACCTCCCCTTTGACAGCAATCAGACAGGGGTGGGAGAAACCTTGAGATGATAAATCTCTTTGATGGACAGTATCTTTAGCAAAGGCACTTCCAATTTCCTAATACATCTCCAGAGGTTCCTTCTCTGAGGACTGCACTGTTATGCACTGGGAAGGCTGCACACGACCTGCAGAGCTTTGCCAGAGGGAATTTTAAACCCAACCAAACAGGCCAGGAGTAGCTGAAATGCACCTCACAGGCTCTTGCTGTTGGTAGCTGAACATCAACTTCCTCTCTTCTTAGAAGTGTTAAAGAAAAATAAAAAGGAAGACATTGTTGGCAAATAAAATGGGAAATTCTTACTCTTGCAATAAATGATGTGCAAGGTATAGAAAGGACTTCAAACAAATTATTGCTTATCAGGCACATTTTAGGAATTTAAAGCAAATGTCATTGGTTGCATTATAGTGCATAACTCGGGCTAGAACAAGAGCAGACCCACAGGCAAATGGAGAAGTTCTAACAAGAGCTGGAAGATGTCTGTGGAGGTCTGGCCTGTGGCCTGCTGGAGTGTGCCCCTCTCTGAACTGTAACTTTTATGAGGCACGGGAGTTATATGGTTCTAGTTTTTGAGGGAGAATTTTACTTTTAAAATATCAGTATCCAGACATCACATGGCACAAAACTCAGTGCTGCTGGTAGAGTTACCCTGGCTTGTTTTGATTTTGCCAGCTTAAGAGACCAGGTACATCCTTTGCAGTGGAACATGGCCTATGTGCAAGACCAAAAAAAAAAAAAACCCTACACTCTTTTTCTCCACCAACATATTCACCAACATATCCTCTTTTAGCTCTGAATTTAAAAAAAAATTAAAATTTTCATGCACAAGTAGGAAATGCAAATTTTTTAACTGAAGCTCTACAGATCAGTTCTAAAACTGGAGGAATGAGCAGTTCCTTGAGCCAAAGCATTTAAAACAAGCAGTGATGCAGAGCAGATTCTGTAATACCTTACATGTCTTTCACATTTTGGTACATTTGGTATCAAAGCATCTGGTTTCATCCACACACACATATAAATGCCACCTTCTAGATTCCCTTCAGAACAGAATTTGTCTGGAGAGTGAAGATGCAAACAACCATTTAATGGTTGATGCAAGAAGCAGAAAAAGTCTGGGCAATCCAGATGCAAAGGCTCTGCTCGAGCGTGTGGCAGTGAAAGGCCAGAGTAATTACAAACACATTAGGCCAGGGCTGAGGCACAATGGAGGAGCCGTGGAGAAATTCTGCAACACCACTGCCTCTCATTTTGCGTTCCCTAATCAATATAATTCATCCATCACTTACTTTCTTAAGATTGCAATCTTTCTAGAAAACGAGAGAGCTGAAAAAAAAACCAAAAAAACCATCTGACTGCAAAAGGAGGCTGCATATGGCCAATATAGCAGCTGATGGAAAAATCAATTCCAACAGCCTGGCAGGTTAGAAGAACTGTGTCTCATAAAAGTCTGCCTTGCTTTCTCAAATCATGATGTTGCTATGGATTGGGGCAGGTTTATGGGGTGAGAAGGAGGAGGTGCAGCCTGCTATTAAAATCCCCCTAAGTGCAGCGCAGGCTCCAGGGCAGGCACAGAAATTCCCTGAACCCATGGCTTGCAAACATTACCTCGTTTCTCAGTGGTGATCACCGTGGCTTCCAGAGGCTCCCCCCAGCCCTGCCTGGTCTTGGCAGATGTCCTGAAGATGTAGGCTGACTCTGGGCTCAGGTCTGTAGCCGTGAACTGCCGGACTGTGGAGCCAACCTCCACCGTGGTGAACTTGTTGGGGCTGCTGCTGGCCAGGCGGTAGGCGACCTGGTACCCTGCAAGCAGAGAGGGGAAAGGCTCAGCTGCCTTCTCTAGCAGGGACAAAAGAGCACCAGCACTATTAGCTTATCCTAATTACATGCATATCTGAAGTCGGGAGAAAAGTAATTTACTGCCTTTGGTGTTCTAAAGCTCTGCTTTTTGGCAGATGCCACACACCTTACAAAGGAAATCACTCACACACCAGGCTCTGCTGGATACAACTGCCATGAAACCCAGCTCACTTTCCATCCTTTAGGCCAACAAGATGCAAAACCACCTTAATCTTTCCTAGACCAACAAGATGCAAAACCACTCTAATCTTTCCTGGGCATACTGGTACCTTTTTGGAAAGCAAAGGAACAGAGTTGGTGCAATGTCTCACCTGACTGAGGTGGTTCAAGGCAACGCTCCAGTTTCAGCTTTCCAACACATGCTCACAGCTTGTTCTGCCCTCTCCCAGTTTCAGCACTGGCTCAAATTCAAGGTTCTTCAGCTGCAGCTCCAGCAGCTGGATTGCCCAAACCATGCAGCCTTCACACAGCTCCAGTCAGAGCTTGCTCCTCCTTTCTGCACATGCTTTTCCCTCAGCAGTGACTGCCAATAAAGCCACCCCTCTGTCATTCAGCATCCCTGCCCTTGCTCAGAGCCCGAGGAAGGAGCCTGCAAGCTCTGTGGTCCTGCTTCATCCGTGCAGGTCTCAATAATCAATTTTGCTGATGCCTGTAAGTGATAACCCCCCTTCCACCCTGCCTGACAATCAGGAGCTCACAGTTTAGCCTGGGTTATTAATGATTCCACTGTGCAAGGAGGGCTTCCAGGGTTCTTACGCACCACTAGCGACAACTGTCCCCCAAAGAGGGTCTGCCAAATGTTCAAATCCATTCTGTAAACCTAGCAATTCAATCAGGCTCTCACTTCTGGAGCTCAATGGTAACTTCCAGTCCAGCAGCTGACTTCCAAAATCAATTAATAGCAGAACTGATGTGGGGTTTTATTGCCCGAGCTGAATGTATGATTAAATGCTCCATGGAGTTACACAGGGCAGAGTGCAGCCAACAAATCCAAATCAAACCAGCTGAAAACAAAACAGTCATGGCACAGTTCTGCCAACCCTCTGCTCATCCTCCAAATGACAAAAGAGGTCTGCAGCACCTGAGCCATCTCTTTCTCATGGAATTAATATCCCAGCTAGAGTTTGAACTCCCACCACATCTTGGCTGTTACAAAACCAAGGGGAGTCAAACCTGGCATGGTTCATTCTGGGAGGTCAGTGCACGAAATGTGAGGGGCTGATCTTACCTATGGTTATTAGAGAAAACCCAATGACATTTATTTCCCACTGTGAATATGCCACAATTGCCACATTGCCACTCATAGAAAGGGCCAGGAGTTCCTGCAGTCCCTGCAATCGATGCCACTCGTGTGTGGAGCACTCTGCCACAAACAGTGGAATTTAATTGGGATACAGATGGTATTAATTTTGTTGTGCTGACTCTCACAGTGCCACTGATAATGCACCAGGGTTTCCTTGTCCTTTCTCCTCTGGCAGCTGCTTGGGGACAGTCATGGCTGCTTCACATGGAACAATTTGCAGCAACACCTCAGGGAGTGACCCGGCTCTTCTGAGTACCTGTGGCTTCAGCTCCATCTCCCCCAGGCTGTGGTTGGATTATTCCTACAGGAACATTTCCACAGCTGGGTGGATAGCTTTAGATTTCCTCAAAGGCTGGGAATAATGTCCTATGAGGAGTCCCTGAGGACTTTGGGATTGTCTAATCTGAAGGCTGAGGGGTGACCTCACTGTTCTCTGCAGCTCCCTGGGGAGGGGATGTGGAGAGGGAGATGCTGATCTATTAGAGTGTTAAACACTGGTGCAGAGAGGTGGTGGCTGTCCCATCCTTGGAAATATTCAAGGTCAGTTTGGACATGGCTCAGAACAACCATTTTTGGTTGAGAATGTCCCTGCCCATGGCAGGGGGGTTGGACCAGATGGCTTTCAAATATTGCTGCTAACCCAAATTACCTGGGTTCTATGATCTCCCTGGGACTGATAGGACACGTGGGAATGGTTAAAAAACGCTTCAGCCAAGGTTCAGACTGGACATGAGGAAGAATTTATTTACAGAGAGGGTGGTCAAACCCTGGAACTGCCTTCCTGGAGAAGTGGGCAATGCCCCAAGCCTGTCTGTGTTTAAAAACCATTCAGATGAAGCCCTTAATAATGCTGTAACTTGGTCAGCACTGAACTGGTCAGGGAGCTGGACTTTATTATTTATATTTATATATTTATATATTTATATTTATATTATTTTATATTTTTTATTGTTATAGGTGCCTTCCAACTGGAATAGTCTGTTCTCTTCTATACTAATAAATTTAAAAGTTCTCCTGATTTTTCAGTGCTCCTGAGTGTGCTTAGATCCCAGCAAAGTCTTGGGGTCTTACACTTTCAACATTTCATTATTTCACCTGCAAATTATCTCCTTTTATCCATGGGACTAGTTCTTCCATTACTGGTCCAATATATTTTAACAAAGTATTTCTGTACCTTTAATGCTGCAATATTTTGATCCTTTTTAAAAAAGTCCACAGAAAGACAGAGAGCAATGGGGAGAAGGAACTGATATATATGATCTTTTTTGTTTATACTGATGTGAAGAATGTGGGAGTGAAAACCCCAGTGCAGGATCTTAACAAGGAGGAGAAACAGTCAAAGAAAAGCACTGGGGAAATTTTTACAGAAGCAGGAAAGATGAAGGAATAAGCAACTAAGATGGCTAAAGAAGCTTGATAAAGGGACATAAGACGTAAGGAATAAGACCTGGAGGGAAACAGAGAACATTAAAAGAACGGAAAAGTTGATTTATCTAGTTATTAAAAGATAAGTATGATATCTGGGACATATCCTTGTTGAGTAATTTCCTCTCTTTTCTAAACCTTTGTAAAATACGAAGTGCAGTTAAAATGTAAGGGGGAATAGAAAGATAACTATTTACTGCTAAATGGTGGCACTCACGCTGGAAAGCAATTACAAACACAACCAGATTAGGCAAAGGAACACATACATATCTAGGCCATTACAATATCTTACACAAGAGTGGGTCTGTGGCTACCGAAAAAATTAATTTAGCTGTGAGAAAGAGGAAATCACTTGTCACAGCCTGTCTCTGTGACAGGCTCTGCAAACTCCCTTTCTTTGCATCCCTGTGAAAAACAGCACCAGCTCTCACTGTCCCCTGCCACATCCACTGTGTTGGGTCAAAATCTGAGGAAATACCTGTTTTCCTGAATTTACACACCCAGAGCCATCACCTTAACAGATTTCCTAAGCAACTCAACACCTCCATAGGTCTAATTCCAAGGCAAATACCCAAGCTCTACACTTGAACTCAGCTCACTTTTATTGCTACCTACAACTCACCTGAGGGACATCCAGTACTTCATTCTGACCCCCTGAATCTCCTGCTAGAGAGTTTGGGACAATGAGGATCCAGACTGGCATAAAAAACGTTACTTTTATTTTTTCTGAGTGGCACAGAAGACTCAGTACTTAAACTACAGCTTGGATAATAACTAGGGCTAATGCAAGATCAAAAAGATAAAATTATTAAGTTGATGAATTTCAGCAAGAAGGGATAGGAGAAGAAAGGAAATGTTAAGTGAAATCAAACGAGGCAAATCAATAGAGGTAAATGGAAAGTGTTCAAAGAGAAATTAATGTATGCTTGAGGGCTATAACAGGCAATTGCTGCAGTGGAGGAATGAGCAGCTTCCTTTCCTTACTAGATTATGACAAGAAGATGTTGCAGATATCTTAGGAGAAAAAAAATTTAAAAAATCAAAGGTTATGAATGAAAGTAAAACCTTTAAAAGGTGATTGGAGCAAACTTTTTTGGGAAAGGAATATCTTACAGAGTGTGAAATATCTGGATGGTCAATAGGAATTCATATTATTTTCTTAACTTTTCTGCCATATAGCATTAGATCCCAAATCTCTTCTGCTACTGGGAGTGCTGCCACTCATCAGGCCAAAACAGCATTTAAAAAACCCTTCTGGAAGATCAGGTCTTCAGGAGTTTTCATTGCTTTCAGGAGTTTTCATTGCTTTCAGGAGTTATTCATTGAAACGAGGCTTATTTTTCACTTTAGCATCTGTTTGAGCATTTTTTTGCACAAGTGCAAGCAGTTCCACGAGCTACACATTTCCCAAACTCAATAAATGGCAGCTGCCTGTTAAACGCTGGGTCACCGCTGGATTCCCTAAAGCAAACAGGCAGGAGGAGGGGGGCAACACCCCATGAATATCAAAAAGCTTTCAAGCTCATCACCATACAAAGCCCTTCAAGAAGTGACAGCACCTGTTGGTGCAGGCCACGGTGCAGCAGAGATACAAACACTTATTAATTTGTCACAGGACTCGGGGAGAGCCGAGCGATAGCGCGGAGCAGCAATCCGGTTTGTTGATTTTCCTGCTTATCTGTTTTAGGGCCAGCGGGTGTGCAAATGCAGCCCGGGATCAAAATAGGAATTTGCAAACATGGATTACATCCAATTTTGGTTCTAATTCTCGGTGGAGTTCTTACACTTTTTTTTTTTTTTTGCACTAAGCTCCAGGTAAATGCTAAATACGAGGATACCGTGAGGAATACTAACCAGGGCTGGGGAGGATGTGGGTTAAGCTCTCGTTTTCAGGGGGAGCTCATAACTTGAAGTGCACAAATGCACATTAATGCCTCATTTATCTTTAATAGTATTTGAGGGAACTATGTGGGTGCTGGCTGAACTGAGTGCAGAGAGGAAGACAGAGTGAAGCCTCAGATGGTTGGCATAACATTCCCAGAAGGAAAAAGGGAAATATCTCGCAGTCTTGCACAGTAAAATATTTAAACAAACAAACAAGTGGTTTTCCCTCTTGGTGCCTGCCAGTATTTCATCCTGCTAATCTCTCTCTGAAATGCTAGAACATGTTTTTATATAGATTACAAAAATGTTAGCTGCAAAGGTGTGTGTATGCTCGGAGGACAAGGCAGGCAGAGCAGGAACATTAGTTCAAAGGCTCTGAATAGAAGTTGCTCTTGCAAAGCAAGTGGTTTTTCTTTTGAGCCCCATGAGTGAATAGAAGGGCAGTGCACAAAATTACATTCACTTATTTTTCCCAATGACTCCACTTTGGTGCAGTTGACCGAGGGGTTGCAGTGGTGTTTTGGAGGTTCATTACAGTAATGAGATGTAAAAAGTGCACAGAAAAAAAAAATCTAAACTCCACAAATTTGCAACCTTTCCTTAGAACACTACACGTTGTTTTTTATCTATTTTTGAGGCACAGCTCACTTCTTAGGAAAGATCACAGAAGTACCCAGCATGAGCAATTTTCCCTTTTTCTCTCTTTGGCAGCTAACTACTTCCTCCAGGAACCTCAGTATTTCTACAATTGAGAAAAGAAAAGTGAGAACTGTTGAATAAAGACAATGGACTTCAAAGAGGTGGATGGGGGTACTGGCAGGTAACATCTCCCTGGGATGGAATTCTAAGAGAAAAAGGAATTCAGGTTAGCTGACCATTTTAAGAGACAAAAAAATTGGTACAACTATCCCAATGCAGACAAAAGATGTTAAGAGGCCAATATGTTTGCATTCAGAGCTCACTAATGACCTGAAAATCAAAAGTGAATCAGACAAAAAGTTGAAACAGGACACAGGTCTAAGGGAGTGTATAAATAGACAGCACAGGCACATAAGGACAAAATCAGAATGGCCAAAGAGCAAAGTGAGTTATCACCTGAAGGGCAGCAAAGGCAATGAGAAAGATTTCAGAAATACATTAGAAATCTGAGGGAGAGGAGGAGGACAGGTCAACCAGCAGGAAAAAAAAATGAGCCCAACACAGATGGGGCAGAAAGGGAAGGAAGGCTGATACCTGCATTGCTGCATTTTCACACACAACAAGAAGTTGGTGCTGACAAGATACTGTGCACAAATTAAAAGTGACAACAATGTAAGTAGGGATGCAGGCTGGAATAGAGAACAGGTTAACGAATATTTAGTTAAGCTGGATGTAATCAAGTCAGAAAGGCCTGATGAAATTTGCCCTGCAGAGATGGAGCCATCTCTGAATAATTAGCCATTCTCTTCTAGGACTTGTGGATGACAGGTGACATCCCAGAACATTACAAAAGGGCAAACAGAGTACACCATCTTTTAAAAGAAGGCGAGACCGACTAATGGAATTATGGACAAATAAAACTAAAGTTCAATAAACAGAAAAAACCTGGAAAAAAATATGAGTCAATATACAAGCATCCATGAGGATAATAATGTGCCAAGGAACAGCCAATATTTGTTTGATTGGAGCAAATAATAAATATCAAATAATCTGTTTTCCATTTTGACAGTGTAATTGGCCAGGTGGGAAGAGTAGATATGAACCACACTGACTTTGAGTTAGGCTTTAATATGGTTGCACACAGTCTCACCAAAAGCAAATACAATAATAGAACCTAAGAAAAACACCACACACATTTTGAGATGAACACTAAAAAAAAAAAAAAAAAAAAAGTAAAATGCTATTATCAATGATTTGCTAACAACCTGGGAGGACATAGTAAGTAAGCTCTCATGAGACTTCATGAATGAGTCTGGTCCTGTTTAATACTTTCATTAATGATCTGGCTGATGGAATTGCCAATCTGCTTTCAAACTCGAAAAATGAAACCAAGCTGTGCACACTTTAGAGGACACGAGTGTCGTTTAAAGAGATCTGGGTAATGAAGAGAGATGGTCTGGAATCAGTGAGATGAAATTCAATAAAGGCACCTGCAAATTATCACACTTAAAGAGAAAAAGCTTAATGTTCTTGTGAAAGGAGGACTGGCTGACCGGGAAGTGTACTGTGGGAAAGGGCAGGAATGAGCAGTGGGACATGAGCTGATCCAGTTACACCATCAGAGCAGGCAAGGACTGTGTGAACTATCCTGGGATGTCTTACTGGGCATGGGCTGTGAAAGACATTGGAAACAACAGCCTACACTAAACATGCCAAAGATTCTTTAAGGGACAAGCTTTTCCCTTTCCTTCCAACGCTGTCACTTGTATGATTTTATCATCATCATAATGGCAATCAGCAAGAATCAGCTGAGGAGGGGATGCACTGCACAAAGCAGTCTGCAAAGACAAAATAAAGGAGAATTCTCACTCCCCTGATCTTGCAGCAACTCCAGCAAATGAGGCCGACAAAGTGCAGCAACGTGAGAGGTTGGAACACAGTTGGGGGAGCAAAATGTCTTTTCTTCTTTCTCATCATTCCTATCAAATGATTTTTTTTTCTCCTTAACCACATCCTGTGACTCAAATCTCAATCTCTGCTGAGAGCAAGTATTAGGACACACAGTTCCTTAAAAAAAGGCAACAAATCAAACCCACAAGACAACCTGGAAGCCAAGCTTCCTTGAGCTGTAGAGAAACCCTGCATGGATCCATCTCTGGCAGCTCACCACTGCCAAGCTTCACACAGGCTCCTCCTCGTGCTCAGAAAATCCTGCAGTGTCTGCCTTTGGATGCTGTTTGCCTTGTGTCTTCAGATGCCAGGATCACTTTGGTAAACTACACACTTGAGCAAACACTGAGTTCTTGACTCAAGATTTAAGTGCAATGCAGGATGAGTTCTATATTTAAAGCAAGGCCATCTCTGCAGGAGCATTTGAAGCAGGCACCCTCCAGCCAGCAAGGAAGGCTTTAGGGAATATTGCTGAAAGGCTACACATGAGCCTGAACGATGGCAGTGAAATAAGAAGCAGAAAGGCCTGGCAGACTGAGTACTAGATAAAAACAAAAGCTTTTGCTTCTGTTCTCAGAATTGAGACACAAATCTTTGCTCACCAGCCAGAACTACTGTAAAATGTGTTCAGCAGCAGCAGCAAACACTAAATTGCTTGGTAACTATGAGCTACGTTAATTTTAGAGGCAGGAATGGATTCTTACATTGTAAAAGTCTTCACATTTTAAGTGCAACAGTGGCTGGTGCACATACTGCAAAGGCAACCCAAGAGTTATGAGAGCAGGAAGGTGAGAAGGTTTTCCACAAATTCCTGTCATGCCTTGCTGCCTCTCTTTTCCTTGATGAAAGGCCAAATAGGATTTAACTCCTCATGACCTGTCAGACATATTATCTGAAGGAAGCAATAAAACAGAAGCACAAATAAAACTGAAACCTTGGGCATGTCTGGCAAAGGTGGGGAAAATCCAGGTCTCCAGGCAGTTTTCCCAACAGTCAGCCAAACAGGTTAGCCAAATGCAGATGGGAAGAGAGATGACACTCAGACACAGGTCCTTGACCAACACCAAATTCTGGCTCAGGAAGACCCACAGCAGACTTGTCCCCCCACCACAGCCCCCTCGACTGACAGCAACACGTTTTCTTTTCTTCAGCCAGAGCTTTGCTTACGTGCAAGGCAAAGGAGAACCCAACAGCTGTCGCTTGCTCTGACCTCCATCCCTTCACTCCCGTCTTACCCAGGATGATTCCGTTGGGCTCCTCCGGGGGCTGCCAGACGATGCGGACGGACGTGAGCCTCACCTCGGGGAACACCAGCCTCACGGGGGGCCCGGGGGCTGCAAGGGAACACACAGCCCATGGCACATCAGGGAGATCATCTCACATCACAGACACCACAGGTTTTCTGCTCAGCCCGTACACAGTTGTGACCCAAGGTGTATCTCTTCAATAGAAGCCCCCGTGCGTGTGCATAACATACATTTGTTCTGTAAATAAATATACATTCTGTCCTCCAGCACCCTCAGACACAAAACACAGCACAGACCAGTGCACCCTACAGTGGTTTTTTACTGTACCAAGAGCTCTGAGCTCTGTAGGATTTTTCTCACTGCAGCATCACCACTGGTGTAACTGAGAATACACCATGAAGCAAGACACCAAGCTGCCTTTACAGAGTTATATAGCTTAATCCACTTCACACCTGTTGGAATTGAGCAATATCCCTTCCCTGTGCCATCAGCACCAGCTTTGAACTGCTTCCTAACTTTACATTTGCATCTTAAACACTGAGGTGTGAGCAGGAGAACCCGAGGAAGGTGAGAGGCACATGAACACAGACGTGCTGACCAGCCCAAGTTCACGAGGTGAGGAGATGCTCATTCATACATTACCATCCATGAATTTTCCCCTTCAGCACAAATTCCACCTGCATTACTCCTAGTGATACTTTTAATTAAGTTGAGCCCAGAGGAGACACAACATATTTATGTCAGGTGTATGGAGATGGAGGAACAATTTGTTTCATTTGCCAACATGCACTTAAGGAGGGAACTGCTGTAATGGGGTTATCCAAAACAAACAATTTTAAGTATTTCTCATTACAGCCTAATATGTACATTTCACTGAGCGCTTGTTTTCTCCCTGCAGTGTTCTGCTAACAGTAATTTTTCTTATTTTTCCTTTCAAAAAAAAGCCAGGTCAATACACATGCAGTGTGCTGAGAAAAAGGCTAAAAAAATGTCAGGGAGTTGTTGTCACTGCTCCTGACCCCACATGCTCCCACTCCTTCCTTCCCTGCACTGCGTGGAAAATGTTTTATTAAGCCAGAAGTCTGAATGTGTTTTCAGCCCAACCAAATTACCCTAATGAATTTGCTTGTGTAAACCAATGTTTTCTCCATTATTATTTGAAAATATTTTGATGAGAGAGACTTAAACAGAACCCTCAAACACTGATCGCAACCTATTTATTCCTCAAAATGTAATGAAAGTAAAAGCAGTTTTAGGATCTGCAAAGCCCAAAAATATTTCAAGAATTGAACCAAATTTCTGTAGAATTCCATCAGCAGGAACACTTCCACCCCACCAGCGTGTTCAGGGAGTGCTTGCTTGGGTTCCTTCAGGACATCCAACTGCACTGGGAACTCCCTGGGAAGTGCTGCAGGCAGCTGCAAAAGGAAGCTAGTTGGATCATTTTCCAAGGTCAATGCCTTATTCTTTTGGGGTGAAAAAAAAAAAGGAGAGTGGATTACTGAAGTCACAAATTCCATCTCTTTCCTTCAGTCCAGTCAGACCCAGATTTGTTTATTGCTTTCAATTGCAGAACTTTTTTTTTTTAATAGCATGATTGAACTTCAGTAGGAATTTATAACTGGGCTCTAAAATTGTCTTCAATAGAAATTATTTCCACCAAGCTTCAGAGTTCAATATTAGAAGTCTTTTTCCTCTTCATTAGCTGCAGGGAAGGAGGAAATAGGGGACATTGGTTTTCTGTGCTTTTGCCAGATTCTCAGCCCATGACCAAGGGGATACTGCTGAGTTATATAAGCCATGTTGTGACAGTCCTGGGTTCCCCATGCATTTTGCAGCTGCAGAGTCATTGGATGTCTGGGCTTTGTGGTTTTCTGAACCCTAACCCTAGGCGTGACCCTAACCCTAGTTACAGCATTAAAAGTCACATTGGGGGTATTTGTGGTGCAGGGCAAATAATTGTGAAGGGAGTAAAGAAGTGGCACTCCTGTGCTCCCCTTAGTATTCCTTTTTTGGCTGTAGAGTCATTGGAGCTCTGGGCTTTCTGGTTTTCTGTACCCTAACCCTAGGTGTAACCCTAACCCTAGGCAGAGTGTTCAGTGTCATAGGGGGGTAGTGGTGGTTCCAAGCAAAATGTTGTTTAGGGAGTCATGTTTTTGCACTCCAGTGCTCCCCTTGGCATTTCTTTTCTTGCTACAGAGTCATTGGATGTCTGGGCTTTGTGGTTTTCTGAATCCTACATAACCTTAGGCCTAACCTTAATCCCAGACCAAGTGTTTAAAGTTGAATAGGGGTAGTGGTGGTTCCAAACAAAATGTTCTCTAGGAAGTCAAGTTGTTGCACTCCAGTGCTCCCCTTGGCATTCCATTTTTTGCTGCAGAGTCATTGGATCTCTGGGTGTTGTGGTTTTCTGAACCCTCCCTAACCCTAGGTGTAACCCTAACCCTAGGCAGAGCAGTTAAGGTCCCATGTTGTCACAAGTTTTACCAGGTACAGCCAACGTCCTTTGGGTTCAAAGCTGGAAGAAAAGAATCCCCCCAAAATCCAAATATTTGTTTCCTACACGTGCACCACTGGAAGAAATCCGCATTAAAAGTTCAGATGAAATAAGATGGATATTCTGGTAACCTTTAAACTCACCATCATCCTTGGTTCTCTCTGTCACTGCTGGGGAGCTGGGCACCCCATCCCCAATGCGGGTGAATGCCAGCACCTGGAGCTCGTAGAGGACAAATTTCCTCAGGCCTGAGAGCAGCACTGACTGGGTGTGGTTCCCCCTCACTGTCTGGCTCTTGGGTTCAGAGTCCAAATCCTTTGCTTTGTAAAGGATCTGCAGGAGAAATGTAGACAATACACAGAAGGAAAGAGATTGTTGAATGAGGACTGAAAAGAGGGAGATTCCTCCTTGTCACCCAGTATAAAATGAAATTACATTCACCAATCACCCTTTTCAAAGCCAGCACACTTCATCTATCTTCTCCAACTGGCTTTGGAACAATAAGAATATCCAGCAGGTGAATAACAAATAACAAATACAAAATCACGTCCTGGAAATACACTAAAAATCAAACGAGTGTGAAACTGCAGTTGCATACCTTGTAGCCCAGGATGAGACCATTCTGCTCAGACTCAGGAACTGCTGCCCAGGTCAGCAGGATCTGGGTTGAGCTCACGGCTTCAGCAGAGACATTCTCAGGAGGAGCAGAGGGAACTGAAACCACACAGCATTAACAAAGAGCAGAAATAGGTCAGACATATCAGATAATTTTTGTCATTTTTGTCCTGTCATCCAGGATCCCATAGAAGAGTATTCAAACCCAAAAGGACTGGAATATGTTTTAGACAATCCCTTCTCCTCCTGTATTCATTCTACATCATCTTTATATTTCAGCCTGTCTCACAATTTCTTGCCAGTTCATCTCAGAAATGACAATGTTTGTAAAGAGCTAAACATTTAATACTTATCAGTGTCTACAGACAGTAAATATTGACAGCTATGAATAAATTTCAAATTCTATATATTGCAGTAATTAGAACCAAGCTTAAATGCCTGGACTTCTCCAGAAGCCTATCCCCCAGTCTTCCTTTCCCATACCTTTTATCCCCCTATGCCAAAACCCAGAAGTCTCTCTGAACGTGAGTTTATCTTATAGCATGGTCTGTTCTAACAAGAAGTTTTATGCCCCTGTGGCTTCTTATATTATCTGAAAGGAAATAACATCTTGTTTAGAGCTAGCAATAATTCCCCCCCTGGATAGCTCTCCCACTTCAGTAAGAAGTTCTTTAACCTATGCAGCCCTTTGATGATGTGATAGTGCTCAACATTTGCAAGGCATCAATTAGAGATGGATGCATTAACACGAGGTGTATTTTCAGGGATTGATACGGTGTCAATGAGAGATGCCTATTTCATTTATGTTGCAAAATTGGCTCTCATGAAACTGGAAATATCATTAGGACTGATGGCATAGGAACACTGTAATTTTCTCTGACTCTGGAGAAGAGCAAACTTGCATTTTCCCCATGCCATTAAAACTAGAAATGCTGCAGTACCACACAACTGCAGCCTTTTGTAGGCAAGCTTAATAGCATGTCACGTTATGCAAGCAGGATGTGAGGCTATTTTTAAGAGTTCACATTTTACGCTGCCCTTTCGCATTTTTTCCCCACGGCATTTCCAACATCTGAAGGGTACAATCTTTTCTAAAGCCTGATACACCTGTCAGACCTCCAGAGAACATTCACCAAGTTATGTTACACAAGCACTTAGGGACAGTAAGGCTTGATTAGGGCCTGAATATATCACAAAAAGCAGCCCAAAGCTCTGCCAAAGGAATGCTTTCCTGGCTGTCCGAGTGAAAGAACAGATCTGCTGTTTTGAAGGCGAGCTCCTAAAGGGCTCCTAGCAACATGAATGAGATAATGACACCAGAATCAATAAAAATGGAAAAAACCCTCCCCCAAAACGTGGCACCCCCACCCCTGTGCACTCAAGGTTAACGACAGGGATAGTAATTTCTGAAACAATTTTCCTGATACTAATTATTTGGGGCATAAGAAACAGAGCACCATCACATTACACTGCAGCAGACTAAAATCCAATTTTTTCCCCCTTCAACACTGAAGTGGTTTTTTTTTTTTTAAATCTTCTCCCAGATTTATCCCCCACAAGGATATAATTATGTTAAAGGAAAATAGATTGCCAGGAGCCATGAATGTCTTTGGATAGCTGCCATAACTTTATCTGTAGATCTTCACAAAGAGCTACTCCCACATGAACCACTCGTGGAGAGAGAAAGGGTGGAGATGGCTTGCAAGAAACCAGGATGTGTAGAGGAAAGAAGCCCTTTCCAGCCACATTTATTTCTATTTTATCTAGTTTGAGGCCTTTCAAAAGAGAAAAAGTTGCTTTATTTTATAATTATTTCTTTTCCTCTTTGATCAGCAGCCAAGAACTCTCCCAGATTCACAGGAGGTGGAGGCTGTGCCTGGGCTGGCCCCGGGGGCATCCTGGCTTTGAGGTGAGGATGGTCACACTGCTGGTGGGGACACTGGACAGCTGACAAAGGAGAGAAGAAGGTTCATTAGCTCAGACCCCTCTCAATTCCCAGTGACAGAGCAGCTGAATGTCCCCTCTCACTGGAAAGGAGTCTAAGTCCAATGCCTGAATGGCAAAAATCCTTGTATTCATTGAGCAATTTAAATCTTTAGCTTAAATCTTCAGTTCTCACCTCAGTGTCGAGAATTTTATTAGAATATGAATTCAGGACCTGCAAGTGATTTTATGGATCTTATTGTTGCCAGTCTTTTATCAAGTAACAGACTTTGATCGACCCTTTAAGAATGAATTGAAAGGTAACCTTCATTTCTCTGACCCATGTCCTTTCTCAGGAAGCTGTGATTCAAAGAAATTATAGTTTGCTAAGACTAATTAGTGAGTGAGGCACATAATCCCTCTTTCCTCTACAAAGTCCCTTCTCTAACACTGGTTTCCTTAAACTGTTGCACTGAAGACTTTGTTATAAGCTCCAAAAAGCTGAGTTCTCATTAGTAACCTGCAAGAACGGCACAGAAGCCAAGCAACAGTGTCCAAAAAAATCCCAGAGTTTGAACAAAACGACCCGGAAACACGGAAACCAAAGGATGAGCTAATCCAGCAGAGTGCCAGCACGGAGCACTTCAGAAGATCAAACGTAGGAAATCAGAGTTACTGGCACTTTGCACTGGAACTTCAATAACATCTCAAGTTTTTAAGGTTATCCACTTTGGCATCTAAAATCATGCATCCTCTTTCTACATCTGACACAGGCACATCTGATATACAGCAAATTATGTCGTTTTATGTCTCTAACTGAGCCAAAAGGAGCTTCTAATAAGCCAGTCTGTATTCTGGCTTTCTAGGAAAGCTAGAGAGTGTGATGCAGTGGTTCTCTGCATTTTTGCAGCTCATTTTAGCTGCACGTCCCTCACTCTTTTCGAAAGCAAAAATTAAAGTGGCACATTGTACATCTGACGTTGGTTAAGAAGTGCAAATTTCCAGCAAGGTTCACGGCAAAAGTAGCATAGCTGCAGCACACATCCACTTTGCCTATAAAACTGGGTACTGCAGGCCAAATCCTCAGCTTGTACAAACTGACAAATTCCCACAGTGACACTGGACCACATTTGAATGATCAAGAGATGCTCCATCACAGCACAGTAACTGCTCTGTGAAGGTCAGACTCCCAAGCACCAGGAGATTGATCCTTGCCATGGATGTGTGACCATGCTCCTACACTAGCTCATCCTGTAAGGCAAGTGTACACATTCATGTAGCTGAATATTAACAGCACAGAATCCATTAAGGCACTGGGTTAGGTGTATCTGAGATGAATTTTTTTGAAAGCAAGAGGGTCTGTATCTAAGAGGAAGCAGCTCTGCCAAGGTTGTTCTAATACACCAGATGCCTCTGCAATTTCTTGCTTTCTCTATATTGGACCTACTGTCGTTGTCAATTTATTGAGTGGAAACTGAGCTTGTTACTCTGCAGTTATTTTACACCGTAAAATTTAATGAGCTATTTAATTTCTAACATTACGAAAATATTTTGGATTGATAGAACCTGTCCTGTTTAAAAAACCTAATTCATCTCCACCTTCAGCTGCTTGCAACCCTATCCCAGATTTTCATTTTAGGATTTCCCAACTGTTTTTCCAGCCAGTGTTACCAAAACCTACAGCATTATTTATTCTCTCATAGTTTCTTTGGCTTTGATTTGCTTTATATATTCAAGAGCTTCAGAAACCAGTGAGTACTTGTAATGGCATGCCCCACTATTGTTGTTGGCATTTGTGCTCAGCTAACAATACTGTGATTGCACAGCATAAAACAAACAAATGCTCAGAGCTTTCTTTTCAACAAAGATTTTGGACTCCAGGGGCTGCACTGCCATTAGATACCACGATCTGGTTTAGTGCCTGAGCTCTACTCCTTATCTCCTTGGATGGTGTAAAACATAGAACCAGGAGTTGTGCCAATGAAGCACCACATGATCCTGGCCAAGGCACCTCTGGCCAGCTGTGCAGGATGTTTACAACCCCCAGTACCAGCAAAACCAACTTCCTTAAGAGCATGTATCTAAAAAACAGAAAAAGAAATATTTAGGACACCTGCTTTTGAAGTGCTTTGAGAACATAAGTGATAAATAGAATTTTTCTTACAGTTCCAAAGACAGAGCTAAAAGTGCTTTGACCTTTCTCTCTGGCTTTAAATATCTTTTATTTGCATTTTAACCCCATTTGACTGTGCATACAGGTTAATTCCAGATTCCCTGAAGTGCTTTCATACAGTTTGCTGCTAAGCCAGCACATCTTGTATATTCTAAATCGAGGAAGATACAGCCAAAAGTCTGAGCCCTGACTTGCTCTATGCAAGAAATCAGATGTCAGTATCAAAGAAAACACATGGAAAAAACAAAATGAGTCCTTACAGCCTAGATCACAGCTTTGTGTTATTTTGATCCCGGGTTCTGTGTGCCTCCCACAATCAGTTTCAAGTCAACCTTCTCTTAATACTGCCAGAGAAAATGCCAGATCCACGCATAACCTCTGATCTTTAGATGCTGAGCAAGAGCGCTGCAATCCTAAGGTTTTATGAAATGACTTAATCTTAGAATTTACTACATTTCAAAAGAAGTGTTTGAAGAGCAGCAGAGAGGCGAAAGTGGAGGATGTGATATCTTTTTATTACGATACAGGACTGCTTTGTCTGGGTCGTGCTATCTCTAACTCCAGCACAAGCCTTCTCTAAAATACCTCTGGCAATCGCTTTCCAATTACTCCTTCCCAAAGAGCAACACTTCAGTGGAGGGGGATGACTTTGTTTAGCTTTCTCCCTGGCTAGTTCAAAGCAGAGTTATCTGAACCAGCAGACCAAACCCTGCCGTGCCTGGTTTCACTTCCCACCAAGGAACAAATCGTGGTACACAGGGCACAGACATGCACACATCAGGCACGCACAAGATTAAATCCCCAAACTTCTTTAACAAAGAAGAATCGCAAAAAAAACCCAAAAAACAAACAACAAAACAGGAAAAAATATCACCATTGAACCTTGCATAAATAAGTGTCACAAATTAAACTTTTAAACCACATATCACCCACTTTGTTACTAACATGCAACATAACTTTTCGTTTCCCAGGTGCATGTAGGGTAGGTCTGGAAATAAGTTTTGGGGAAGTCAACAGCTAGAGAGCAGCTTTTCAACATCTGCCTTCACTGTTCTCCTGAGCTAACAGTAATTTACTGTTGCCTGAGAGTGACAGCTTCCTTCTGATATTTGAAGTGTCTGTGCTTGCCTGGACAATTCAGCTCAACAATACAGCCCTGCTGCTCCAGGTCTGTGAGCAGGTTATGTCTACACAGCCTTGTACACACAATTTTGGAAGGCAGGCTTGAAAACGTGCCATCAGAAGCTCAGGTAATTATTTTATTTCTCTCTGTGTAATCATCTCTCTAACGTGACTTGTGCCCTTTTAGAATTATTTGGTGCTTGAAATGAAATTTCAGGTAACCACAGCTGTGATAAAATGTGCCTCAGGCTAGAAGCAGACAGGGAAAAGGAGATGATGAGGGGAAATGGGGTACTGGGGAGGAAGAGGAGGTGTGAGAGAGCATCTCAGCCAGAAAAGTCCCTATGCAAGCTTCTCCTTGTGCTGTCCACCCTGGGGCAGAAATGGGGAGAGGTTGTTCTGTTTGCTTTAAATAAAAAAACCTGAAGACTTGTGCATGAAAGCAAGGTAAGGATAAAAAATAAGAAATAATCCTTCAAAAGTCCGTATGTCTTTCTGTCGCTGCTAGGCTAGGGAGCAGCGAATTGACACAGCAACGTGGACTCCTTCCCTGGGGACAGAAGAAGCAATTTATTGCAGAGGTAGACACATTTTTATAGACTGTTCCAAAGAACCAAAGGATAGAACCAGCTCGTTGGTCCAAGGAAGGCAACACCTCTCGTAAACATGCTTTGACCAAAACATCACGTTTCTCACGCACGTATCCTGTCAACAACACCAGGTGCTAAACTTTGTTATTAATTCTTTCCCTTCTCTTTTGCTTCGAGCAGCCTGGGAAAATCAGAGTGCTATTTTCCCCTGACTCTCACCAGCACCCACATCTTTTTGCCTGCAGCCCATCTCAAGATAGTTTTCAAAAAATTTAATTTCAGATTTAACGATTCAGCGAGCAAAAAAAAAAAAAAAAAAAACCCAAAAAAACCCAAACGACCCACCCAACATCGAAACACCAAACTAAAAAAAAAAAAAAAATTAAAATCTGAACAAAAGGGCAGCAAGCCACGTGGAGCTCTCACTCACCCGACTCCCGCGTGCGGCCCCTGACGGCCTCGCTCCAGGGCCCGGCGCCGATGGCGTTGAAGGCCTGGATCTGCAGCTCGTACTCCGTCCACTCCTGCAGCTCCTCCAGCGTGCACTCCCGCGCCAGGCGGTCGGCGACCACCTTCAGCAGGGCTGGGGACGGCTGGTCCCCGCGCCACACCCGGATCCTGTAGCCCACCCACTCGGGGTTCCCGTTGTACTGCGTGTCAGGGAGCGGCTGCCGGGGAAACACAACACTGCCGTCAGCGCTGCCCACGGCCGCCCCGGCTCGTGGACTCCTGCGAGTGTGGAAATGAGGCCTCTCTGAGCTCCTCAGAGAGAGAGCAACAAGTTCTAGGGAGGGCCGAAAAACATAATCCTAGGTACCAGTGTGGAAAACAAGTCTTAAGAGCAAGTTTCCGTGGAGGCTCCAAAAACATAGTTTTAGATATAATAAAAATATAGTAAGAATATTGCTATTTTTTTAGATAGAACAAGACGGACCATAGGCATAGTTTATACGTAAACTAGCGTGCTAAGGAAGCAGAGTTCTAATAGGTTAAGAAGAAATGGCTCAGGTTCGTGTTTTTAGCTTACTGGGTAATTTGTGTACAAGAATCTATGCACTGGGGAGAGTCTTGCTTTTTCTTTCTTTTCTCCCCTCACTGCCATCATCACCCCAAGAAGAAAACAGGAGCTGCAGCAACATCAGCCCTCCCAGGGCCTCAACAGGAGCAGCTTCTACTTCTAGTTGGGGCTTTACTTCTATTTAGGACTCTATACCAAAAACTTTTAGCATGGACTTTAACCCTTGGGACCCTTTGCCTTTTGAGACTGATGTGCCTTTACAATAAACAACATTATAGCACTAATAACTGCTTGGCTCATTTAAGGAAAACACCAACCCAACAATGTACAGCTCATAGCAAGACAAAAAATGCTCAAGACATTGATTTTCTGGTTTATGCTTCGGGATCTCTACATTTCTGTGCTGCTTGGATTTTTTCTTTTCATTATTTTACCTTAATTTTGAGCCAAGTAGGTTTGCTCTCAAAACCAAGCCCTTTGCTGTGGGTGTATCAACAGAGATTATATGAATACAATATATTTCAGAGCTTTGTGATTAATTATGGAAATGAATGATAAATTGCTGAAGCAATGTGACAAATTCATTTATCGTATAATTTTTACTTTTTTTTACTGACTCTCTGCCTACTCATTTATCAGCAGAGATTCATTCTAGTATTCTAACTCCCCAAGCAATTTCAGAGATTAAAATATGAAATAATTAGCCTAGTTCATGAAGTTTGGAGTTTTTCTGCTGTAAAACTAACTACACGATGCCACGGATGGCTGAGATTCAGTTCTGATTCACTGGGAAAGCTGGATACACATTAACATTTCACAGCTTAGAAGACTCTACCCCACAGGCATGCAGGGCTAGAAACGTGACCCTCATTCTGCAGGGAGGGAGGAATCCCCAGCTCCCAGGGGAAAACAGATTCACCTGCAGGTCTTGAAATAAAAGAGATTAAACACTCTCAAATATTGATGTTATTAAGCATGAAAAGCGTTTATCAGGGTCATTTTTAGCTGTGGCTGTTGCTTCTCCTGAACCCTGCAGTTTGACTCAAGGAACACAGGCTTCCAGGCAGCACAATCTTAGTGTTTTAAAGGCTCTTAAAACAACCTGGAGTTAATTTTGATGGAAGATATGTATGTCTGGGTACAGTCCCAATGTGGGCATGACATTCACACAGAAAAGCCATGACAGAGTAGTGTGGGGCCTCTCAAAGGAACTGCAATGGCTCTTCTGTGGGGAGTGGGGTGACACCTTCAAGCTTCAGGTTTTGGTCTGGCAAGGTTCAGCATGAAGTGCAGTGTCCTGTTGGGAAACTGGAATTATTTCTTTCCAACAGGAGAAAAACCCTCTTGTTTCCAGCCTGATTTTTGACTTCCAGCCATAATGAGCTTATGCATGGAAAAGCTAACATTTGGGCAAAAGGAAACCTGTGCTTCATCAACTTCACACCACAGCAACCCTGCTGGAAAATTCTGCCTAACAGGGGTGAAGAAAAGCCATTCTGGAGCAGGTTAATTGCCAAGTAAATCCCAACGTGGCAACTCTGCAGGTAACTGAGACGGGAGAAGGGGCACAGCGATGTCAGCAATTGCCGCATCTTCACAATTAATCATTTATCTCTGCATTTTAGCACATAATTCCACACCGTTTCAGCTAAATCTAATCTTCCCACAGGAGTGCCAGCCTTGCTGCTGCTGCACCACAGCTCTGAGCACCACAGGATGCTGTCTGGGGACTGTTTTGTACAGAGCAAACAACCGAGCTTTGGAAAGAGGCAAATTGGCTCGAGCACCCCATTCCTGCCCCATGTGTTGACCCAGACTCTGGTCCTGGAGCTCCTCAAAGCCAAGCTTTTACACACAGGCACATTCCCCTGATGAAGTGGCAGGAGCAGTGGCAGTAGGCAATTTATTTGATTAATAAGGCACTTAAGGCAAGGCTCAGATTTCCGACTAGTCTGGAAAAGGAAACGATTTGGCCGTTACTGGAGGAGCAGGTGCTTTGCGAGGGCTGCCCTGGCTCTGGGGGAGCACCCCCATCCCCATCCCCATTCCCCCTCCATCCCCACATCCCTGGAGCTGCTCACCACCCAGCGCAGCCACAGGCTGGTCTCGCTGGCCGTGCGCACGGTGACGCTGCCGGGGGCCACGTCCGGAGGGGCTTGCAGGGTCTGGATGACCCTGGAGGGCTGGCTCAGAGGGCTGGAGCCCACCACGTTCACCTGCCGCATCCGGAACCTGCAGCAAAGGGGGGGAAGAGGCAGCCAGTGTCATTGTCAGGGCTCTGGGAATGCTCCCTCCTTCTCCAGGGCGGGAGGATGGGGGGATAAATAGGAATTAGGGGCTCCCCAAATGTTCCACGGAGGTCGCCGCACGCGGGCCCCCTCTGCGTTCACTGCTGAATGCTTGATGGTAACTGCTCTCAGATCCTCTCAGGTATTTAAAAAATGAAAATGAGATTAGCTCGGGGTCTATTAGAAACTTAGGTATTTGTGTGAGAAATTTATGTTAATTATACCAAGCCTGATGAGCTTATGCTGGCAGTAAGTGATTTTCTCTGGCGATGCTTACACAATACATTCAGAAAGGTATTAAAATATCAAACTTCGGATAGTCTCATTCCCTGTCAATATAAAAAATACACTGATGATAACATTTCCCCTCAATTACTCGTTGAAAGAGGCTGATTTATCCCTGTGCTGCATTTTCAGCCTTCCTGCACAAGAAAGATTAAGTTATTTAATATGGATATGCATCTTTAAAAAATACCCTGTCTGCTTGAAACCATCTCTTCTACAATAGAAATCCTTATTGGGTCACAAAAGATTTAGGGAAATCTTTTTTTACAAGGAGCACCACATAATTAAGATGTGCTGTATATTTCAGATACTCTCAACCTCACAAGCAACTGGAAGCCCCCAGCACTTGCACATAAATACGTGACCTGCTCATATTAGACACTTAATTTTTGGACCTAATGACTGAGCTTGGGAAAAGGATGAGCCAAACAACACAGCAGTATTTTTTTACCTGCTCTGATCTCCATCCAAAGTGCACCGAAGGAAATGCATTAAACAAATACTGTCCTGATTTCACTCTCTAGCACTGGCCCAAAATATGGGAAAAAAGAATCTGTAAAGATGTGCTCTGATAATCAGCTCTCACCATGCATTTCCTCAGTGGGCAATGACTGAAGCTCATCAGGGAACAACAAATCCATTTGGCATCAGCTTTTTAGGTTTCAAATATTTTTATAAAATTGCTCAACACTGAAGCAAAACTGAAAAAGCTCCTATCAGTGTGTGCAGGAGAGAAAAAAAACAAACAAAATTCAAGGAGCTGCCTTGAAATGAAAAAAACTCAAAAGGGAACTGGATGCGTGAAAGATTCCAGCATAAGCAGGATCATTCCAGAATTTAATGAATACAAGAGACAAATGAGATGTAAGAATAAAACGAACCACGAAGTTTAACAATCACCCCAAATTTCTCATATTCTTCATTATTTGCTATCCCAAAGATGTTTCTCCATGCGCCTGTCTGGGTGTGCAAGTTTTCCTTATTCTTCACAGACAGTGAACCTTGAACTGTGGTACAAACTGCACTTCCCTGCTCACCCCAGCCTTTTCAGCTTTCAGGATCCCTCTTTATGAGGAGAGCAAAATCCTCTTAACCTGAAGATAATTTTCCTAAACCTCTGCACCAGAAATCTCTGCTTAAGTTCAAAAAAATTTTCAAAGACCTTTTAGTAAAACGTTTAGCTCTGGAAGATGAGGTTTAAAACACTTCAGTGGAGAGTTAGTGAGAAATTCAATATGTTCCTAGGTTTGTGACCAAGGGGGGAAAATTACATGCCAGCACTGAGTCCGTTGTAAATTACACGAGCTCTCCTTGGTTGCACCTACTCCTGGCTTACAGCAGCACATGGATTAGTTAATAGCCCCTTCAGCCAGCACAAAATGGACAAGTTTCTAGAGGGCTGATTTAACACTTGCCACTGGATTTCCTTTCCACCAGCCTCTACATTAGCAAGCTGCATCATGAAAGTATTTTTAATTAGGGTTGAGTACCTCAAATTCTCCAATCTTGTCTATACCACGGCATTGCTTGGATTAGATTGATTTAAAAATCAATCTCGTTTAACTGGGGTGCACCCACAATGCAGAGCAACCTCAATCAGTTTAGGCATTGCTTATATCTATTAAGCTTAACTTGGTAAATTCCTATAAACAAAGGTTTCATCTAGCTGATGTTACCAAATTAAGTTAAATCAATAAAGTGATGTTTAAACTGATGCAAATATGTGATTACAGGTTTGCACCAGTTTAAGTACGATTGATTTGTCACTGGCTGACGTTCCACTGGTGCTCTCTTCAGGGAGGGAAGTCACAGGACAGGAGTTACTTGTAAAAGCATCTCACTGAGCACTTGAATTTCCTTCTTATCAACTGGATTTTATGTGAATTACAATTAACAATATCAGATTAGTAATTTTAAGTATAACCTATGAAAACAGCAAAGCTTTCCCCTTTTGTTCAGATTATAAAACCCAGCCAGATGTTTCTGATTAGGAAAGCTGTTCCATGCTGCTATTTACTCATTTTTTTTTCCATGTTGCAGATAATTAATTACCTGCTGTTCTTACCTGTAATAAGTGTAAGGAGTGAGGTTTGGTACCTCCAGCATCTGAGCATCAGGTTCATTCTCCACCTCATGAAGAGTCACCCATTCTTCTTCGTCACCCAGCACACCAACCTGTAGAACAGAAAGGTAAGAAGGAATACAAAGTAGATTTTATATATATATGTAAATATACATATAAATAAATACATATAATCTCTTCTACAATGTGTGTCATCACAGCAGTGGAAGCACAAATGCTGTTAAACACATTTTCCAGTTAATACTAATTTTTATATGACTAGTTATTTGTAAAGAGAAAACCCAGCCAAGTTAGCCAAGTCTCCTTGTACCTGATGGGATTTCACTGGATCCTGTGATAAGATCCATTCCAGAAAAAACACCATGAGAGCAATAATACCCTGTTCAATCTTCCTGCCACAATACAAAAGTATCAAGTAGTAATATAAGAGAATGAAAAATAGCCTTGATAATAACTCGCAGGAACTGATGCATACTAAGTAAGTCTCAATGGAGGCAAAATGCCATGGAAATGAAGACACAGAAACAAGAACAAAGTCAAAGAACAAAAGAGTTTTAACCTCATCTGCTGCTCTGCACTTAGACCAGACTTTTCCATGAGCAACCCTTTGTATTAATTAATCACAACATGTTGCCCAACATGGGCCCTCAGCCACGGCTGTGCTAGAAGGGACTAAACACTGATGAGAATTGAGCATTGCTTTCTGTGCAGCTTTCTGGAGATTAAATGAAGATGAATCAGGACTTAAAAGGAAGCCAACAGAGAATGAGAGAGAGGCCAGAGCCTGACCTGGAAGATGCAGCAAGCGTGGGCAGGGCTGTGCCTGAGAGCCATGGGAGGATTGTGCAGAAGGGAGAAGAGAAGGGCTGGATGGCTGGGCTTCACTTTGGAGATTTGCAACTGCTCAAACCCAGGGGAGCTCAGGCAAGGCCCCTGGAATAATTGCCCAGCACTGAGCACGTTCCTCTGGTGTTCCAACCCTGCCACAAAGGGTGGGTTCAGCCCAATTCCCTCACCTGGTACCCACAGTCAGGGGCTGAAGGGTGGCAGAGGGTGCCTGGGCAGCTCTTCCCTGCAGGGTCTATTCACACACTTTACATCCATGAAGACCCCTTAGCCATTTTCAACCTACTGGCACTATCTGCTCCCACAGGCTGCCGTGGCAAAGCATTCCAGAAGCTCAACCCACTGTGTAAAGAGCTATTTCCTTTAATCTTTTTTAAACAGATTCCTTGCAAGTTCTGTGTATGAGTTACAGCCACAGATGCTGTCAAACACTCAACAGGCACCACAGCTCCAAGTATCTCACATACCACGAGTACTTCAAATAGAAAATTAGGTTTCATTCACTCTTTTCTTTTTTTTCCCCCTTCAGGAGAAGCAGCCTGATTTATTTATAGATGTTTTAGTTCTTCGCTCACCCAGGACTTGATGTGCTGCATATTTATGTTTGTGCATGAAGAAATGACACAAAGAAAATTAGGCCAGAGAAATAAGTTCTGCACTGCACTGTGGAAAGAAGCCTCTCTGATCTTCCCAGCAGAACACTGATTCCATGGAGGATGTGGCTGAACAAATCTTGATGGGCCTTTCAGACTTGTTGGGGATCAAGGTCACTGCCACACACTAAACAATATAAAAAACAGATGGTAGTGAAAATTATGGATCTTTTAAAATTCCCAGTCCCAACCAAGCTCCATAAATTGTAGTGAAGCCCATGGATGTGGATAGGTTGAGACAGGTCTGCAAGGTAAAACAGAACATCCCTAAACTGAAACTGGAGAACAAAGAGTTGATAAAGAGATTTAAAAGGAAAAAAAAAGCCCTACACAAACAAAGAAAGGATGAGAGGGTTGATTTCAGTTGAGGAAACAGAGAACACTTTTTATTAAATGAATTTTCTATTAATACTGAAGGAAGTCTATAGTAAATGCTTATTTTTGCAAATCTTGCACTTAACAGCATCACCTCTAAGTGCTGCAGTAATTGTATAGCAATAATCCACAGTGCTCTGGAGGCTGCAAATAATCTCCAGTGGTGACTAAGTTGTCTTTTTTGTATTCTAAGAACAGTAAGCGCTTTTAAAAATATTTCTTGCCTAGCAAAATAAGAAGGAAAAAAAAAAAAAAAGGCCCATAACTTGCAATTGCTGTGCAGAGCAGGCAGGTCATTAATACACATTAAGGACCACATGGCCCAGCAGGACTGACATTGCCTCAGTGAGACATTTCCTGGTGGGCTGCAAAGGTGAAAATATTAAGGATCTTGTAGTAGCTCCATGTTGCTCAGGAGAAGTTTAATTTATTTATTATATATATATACATAGATATATGTATTATCAGAAGCAAGCCTTAGAAGAAAACCATCAGTGATGGACTTTATATTTTTAACTTCCCCAAAATCTATAGCAGATTCCAAGTTTCAGGCTGTGGAAGGAAAAGGAAATTATTTTTGCTGAAACACTCTGATGTCAGATCAGAGGAAACGTATCAGTTTCAAGAATCAGAGTACAAAGGGATTCCCATGGGGCAGAAAGAACCACGGGCAGTGGTTGGGATAAAAGAGTCCTTTGAGGGGCAGGAGAGCCCACTCTGAGCTGCTCTGCAGAACATCAAGTGAAGTTAAAGGCTCCTTTCTTGTAGCTGTTTTCTTGGATAACAGTGTATGCACACTTCAGAGCAGGATGGTGTTTGTTGACAGATCACAGCTCGTGGGTGCTTTGTTTTGGGAGGCAGATGAGGCACCAACTGCTTTTCTGTTCCCATCAGCATCAAAACTGCTCGAGGAACACTCAGTGCACCTTCCCAGCTCCCTGTGCCCAGGGACTCCAGGACTGCCACAACGAAAACACCTCTGTCCCCTGAGACACTTCACAGAATGCTCAATAACCATCAGCCATCACTGCTCAGCACATATTCACTGCCATCCCTCAGCTGCTCCCAAGGCAATACATGCAATAAAAGGGCATATTCCTTTATTATTGCAGAAATGAGACACTGTAAAACAATATTGGGAGTGATGTCAGAACCTTTTCCTTCCCCATGCATTAGTTTCTCCATTTCTTAAAAGGAAGACGTTACATATTTTATAAAATGACTCAACGTTTTCTGATGGAATGCACTGCATGCGCATAGTAGCAGAATTCTGACTTAAGTAAACACAAAAAATTAAAATTTGGCATGAAAAAATAATGTGTATAAGACAGCAACGCCTCCAAAACTTCAGTTACAATGTACTAACTGCAGGAAAGGAAAACAGTGTTTCTGTACATTACAGAGGGACCCTGTGTCCTACTATAGTTCAAGATGTGTCAGAGTTTTCGTTTTAGAGGTCCATAACTCACACATTTGAAATCGCTTTGGGAGAAATTTGGTTCAGGGGATGTCAGCCCGGGTGCAATTTTTTTTCTCACTAAATCCTTACATCGATTCAGCCATTTTTGATTTAGAGATTGTCAAGGGCATAAAACTGTCAGAGTTTCAGACACTTTATTTACCAGCTCCGAAGTGAAAACGACACCCAGAGAATCACCTGGTGCAAAGGATGAATCCTATCTGGGTCACTGACTTCACCCACAAAACCACACAAATTCATGGCTGAAGTTGCAACTTCTTTCCCAACTCACAGCTTTAAAAGGCATCACAGAGATAATACTTTAAAGGTTTTAACATTTTGAAACTCTGCTCCTGCTCACCATGAGAGTCATACAAAAATCTCTCTAAGAACAGCAGAAAGGCTTCGAGTAAAAACTCTCTATAATACACTCATGGCTGCAGGAAATGTGATAACTCTTCAGAAACAGCTTTCAGCCATTCTGCAGGTCTTGTGCTGCCTGAAAATAATGTTAATCACCAGAAAAGCACACCTGGCTGGGCAGAAGTTATCCCAGATTCTGTAATCAGCTCGATGGTGTGGACTGAGCACCCATCAAGGCACAGCCAGGATGGGTTGAAAATGGGTGATCATCACCCTTCCAACCCAAACCATTCCATGACCAATTGATACACATTTTTCCTGACAAAACCCCAGGAAAAATCCAACACAAGAAAAACAAGAGACTGGATTGCAACTGCCAGAGAGTGCAAACATGAAACTACATGAACACCAGCAGGGATTTGTAGTCATTCTTGGCTACAAAAATTGCCAAAAAAAGAGAAAAGGCTGCAATATATGCTCTAACTGCATCTGAGAGGACAGGATGGCTGGAAGGATTTACTGAAATTCTTTCTAGAGGAACAAGTTACCTGTGAGTGTCAATGCCACAAGGTAGGGAGACTGTTGGTCTCTCTGAACAAGTGTCAGTGGAACCTTTATATTACATTTGAGCCTCTTCCCTTTAGATTTTACTCCATGTAATAGAAAAAAAAAAGTTGGAAGTATTTTTTAAACAGTATTGGTACATTTTTGTAGTTCTCTATTTGGAAATCCAGCTTCCTCCAGTTCTGAGTCTAGATAAAAAGGATGGAAAAGAAACAATCTAGTGATTTTTTAAAAAATCCCTTCAAAAGTACAGAATGTACCTTCACTAGAAACACAAAAATGGGATTTTTAACGCTTTATATTTCAGCATCTACCAACACTGAACTCTTAAAGACTTGATCTCTTCTCATGTTCATTGACATAATTGAGAATTAGTTCCACAGTGACTCCCATGAATTTACACCCAGGCACAAAAAGCATAAACCAAGGCCAGATGCACAAAATTTCACGTCAGCTGGAATTCCCAGCTGTGTTTCTCATCCAAATTGTTCATGAAGTATCAGACTTCAAAAATGGCTCTCAGCCAAACTGGAACACTTGGAACATTTTCTAGACCTGCCCTCACCAAGGAAGCTTTCTGCCAAATAAAGGAACAAAGAAGAAAAACACG
Organism: Sturnus vulgaris; assembly: GCF_052056855.1. Classification (NCBI taxonomy): domain Eukaryota; kingdom Metazoa; phylum Chordata; class Aves; order Passeriformes; family Sturnidae; genus Sturnus; species Sturnus vulgaris. The sequence continues at coordinate 3,766,329 of NC_142258.1, forward strand.
TTGGTGGCAGGTTGGTTGTGTTTGTGAATACAAAACAGCTGAATTTTGTCTGTAAGGACTCAGACATTGAGAGTGAAAAATTCCCAGTAGAGATGGAAGAGAAGAGTCAGAATTTTCAGGGATGTCCAAAGCAAAGGTGTTGCCCAGTTTGCAGAGTGGGAGGGACACAGATGAAATGCCCAAATCACAGATTAGTGTTTTATAGCTGAATGTCATCCTGTCCCTTGGCAATACCATCAGCTTTACAATCAGAGTGTGCAAAACCACCCCTTAAGTGGCTTTTAATTTAATGCCAAGACATGAAACACTTAACACTGCTATTAAAAGCTGTACATGGGTCAGTGAATGAAAGATCCAGAAGGACAAAATCCCTCCCTCCATTTCCGTATTGTGCAACCACAGCCCTTCAATCCAACACAGTCCTAAGCAGCAATTATTGTTGTCCATGCTAAAATACAGATGTTGTAACATCAGCCTGCACCGCAGTATGGACAAATCCAGCTGAGAACAGACCACATCAAAGGCAGAAATGGAGACTGGGGTGGCACTGGCAGCAAAAAACAATTTAGCAAAAGCTCTTTGAAAGGTGGGCAGGTCTAAGGCAGCTTCGATCCAAGTGGAGACAGAGGCATTCCTGCCCTTCTCTCTGCTCCCAGTGCCACGTTCACACCCTCTCCCCTCACAATGATGTTCTGATCACACACAGCCTGTGCATAGTTGTTCTGTCTGAAACTCATTTGTTCTTGTCTGGATCAAAGCTCACAGCAGCTCCAGGTCTGATCCTGTGTCAACACACACAGAAGGAGGAGGGAAAGTCTTGGTAAGTGGGATAGGGAGAGAGAACAGGAGCAGGACAACGAGAGCTCTGCTTTAGATTGGCTGAAAGTGCTGTGAAATTGCACTTTTAGAGAGAAAGAGTTTGAGAGGAGTGCTGGCAGAAAGGGGCTGTGAACAAAGGATTATACTCAGCTGTCATCCTGGAAACAGGATTTGCTATATCCTTGAGGACTCACCAATTTCACTGCATACCTGAACTGATTTCCATTAATCAGGTGAGCAAGAGTTTTTATTTTGTCCTGAAATCCACTAGGAGCAACATTTCTTCTTGTGCTGAAGCTGAGCAGTGAGGTGTAGTGAAGCAGAAACTTTAGGGTTGTCGTGGTTAGAAGGACTGCCCGGATTCTGCAAGGACTTGGCTGTTCTCCTTCCCCAAAAGGAGCAAATAATTCCTGGACCTATCAGAACCAAAAGCCCCTGGACTTTTCTAGTGATGGATGAGTTGTTGGTGAGGGTTTGTGAACAATAAAGACCCTCCCTGCACACCAAGGACTGTTCAAATCACTGTTTGTACCCAGGGCTCTTCGAGGATGCAGATGAACTTCATGGTAATTATCACTGCAGTTTTAAAGCGTTCAAATTTGCTTCACTTCAGTAGCATTCTGCAACTCACTGAATTAACGAATTCCTAGCAATATCAATGCAGTGTTCCAGCAGGAAAATGCTCCTCAGAATGTGCTAAGCCACCATATTATTGGATTTTGGTGTTTAATTCTGTAATATGCCATAATATGTATATAAATGGCACAAAATGTACCAACTTGTTCACAACAATCTCATTACCAAGTGAAGTGATTGTATCAACATGTCTAAGTGGTGATGGTGATTTAAGAAGTCCAACATTTGGTCTTAAAAACAGACTATAGTATTTATAAAGACCTGTGGGTGGAAAGGAAGAAGCAAAGCTCATCTGTCAGGAGAACAAATGAGGAATATATAACTCCTCCAAGGCATAATGACAGCAAAAAGAGGGATATTGTTTAAAGCTGATGGAGAAGAGAATTGATCCTATTCATATCTAGAGGCCTGGATAGAAAACCTTGGTATATTCCATTACAAAATAAAAAAATGCACTCAATCTCATGAATAATAGTATCTTTACTGTTCAGTGCAATTCTTCCTATACTTCTGAATCTATGAGATAATAATTTCAAACTTTTGAAAAGACACCTCACAGAACCTCAACACGTTTCAAATCCTTTTTAAAATAGATGGATAGACTAAAGCTCTGCTGTGTGTGCTGTTCATGGTGTACCTGGTGTTCTTCTGAACATAAACAAAACCTCACGTGAATTATATAAAGGATAAGCATTCTCACATACAGATTTATATACACATACATATATATTATATATCACATTTTTCTGTTGTTCTTCTGACCAGAGGTCACAGAATTCATCTGACCCTTTTCCCTCTGGCTGACACAGACATTTCTGAACTGAGCCTCTTAAAACTCCCCAGCATCCCAACCTTCCCAGAGCCCCCTGGACAGCTACTCCAGGCCATTCATAGAGGAGCTCTGGTCCAAAGTTTAACAAAAACTGAAATACCAACAGGCATTCATTAGTTAGGCTCTTTTTAACCCTGCAGAAACTTCATTAGGATAATTTTGTCAGGGACATACCTGGCCTTCCACTATCCACTTGGAGATGGAGGTTTTGCCATCATATCCTGGGCGGAATTGAAGTGTGGCAGAGCGAGGGCTAATGTTGGAAATCACCAGGTTGGTTGGAGCACCTGGAAGTTCTGGAGAAAACAGAAAAGTAAATGAGAGGTAGAAACACTCTTTGTCTAAGAGCCAGTAACACAAGCTGACATTCAGTTTCCAATATAAAACACAGGGAAAGGGGCTTTATTATATTTTAACCAATTGTGGTTATTTTGCTTTTCTTTTTGGCAGTTTTACCCACAGCATTACTATTTCTGCTCTCTGAGCACGCACCACATTTTTAGAGATCAAATGAGAAAAGAAAGAGCCCATCTACAGAATTACAGGCAGTATTTTTGAGAAGCTTCCCAAAATGAACAAACCCTGGTGGTCCTGGGGGGAAGGCACTTCCCAGCTCCAGGTCTGCCAAGTCACCTAATTCCACTGCACTTCTGATTGCCCAGAATTAAATTACAATAATTTTTATTTACTGCTTAGAGGACAACAATTACAACTGGAAGAAACTCAAAGTTTTGAGCAGCGTATTAATATTGACCTATAATATCTGGGTTTTCCAGCACATTTCTAAAGCCTGATTAAGGTAGATTTTTTTTTTTAATCAATTCCTGTAGCAAATAAAGAGGGTGACCTCATATGAAGAAAAATCTGAAGCCCCAATCAGATCTTTGTCTCACATCAGTCAAGACTAGAGTGGCATTTACATTTTTAATATAATCTGAATTAACAACAAAAACAAGTTCAGGAAAGAGATTAAATACAGAGTGTTTAGAACAAATTCTCAATAGTTACCTGTATTTACAACAAATGGAAATAACTATTACAATTATATAATTACATGAAGTAATTATGTAGTGAAAGGTGTCCCTGCCCATGGTAGGGCGTTGGAACTAAATTATCTTTCGGGTCCCTTCCAACCCAAACCATTCTGTAATTTTATGATAATGCTGCACTCTGTGCAACTGCAACAGGCCAAAAATGGGCAGGGTTCTGGCATAAATTTCAGGTATCCACAAATACCCAGATTTCTTGGTTCTTACTCCACATTTGTGGGAACCACGATCGATAAACTAACCCTGCCCAAGTGGGATAATGCTGTTATCTGGCAGGCATCCTGCCATCAGATATCATGGCATTGATCCAGTCTGCAGCTTGTCACAATTACCTATGATTAGAGAAAAGAAGGGCAAACATACTTTAGGACACACAGAGAAGTTAAATAATACTGGAGAAGGGAAAAATTGGATTTCCTCACTGATGAGCAATAACTGCACCACTATGGAAAATTCTATTTCTGTAACTTCTATATTAACTGAAACTGCTTATTTAAGGTATGAATTGGCTGTTTACTTTGCTATTTACACTGGATGGGGCAGAGTGTAGAATTTTAAAAACAAAATGCAAAAAGGGCAAATGTACAGGTGCCCAAATGGTAACTCAGACAATGTGGGACAGCACTGCCTTCTCACAAATATTTTTTCAGGCCACAACCTCAAATTCTTGTAAATAAGATTTTAGTTTCACTACACAAGTGAAACAGTCATAGTTGACATAAGCTATATTACTTCCACTTGGAAAATCCCTTCCCTTTTAATATCACCCAACTCTGTTTTTCCCCCCAAAGCAACACTTTGAATTGATTCAGGCTTCATTTTGATGTCACTTTGTAAATGTCAAGAGATTCTGTATTGCATCCACTTTATTACTTTGTCCATTCCATTGTCATACCTACAACATTGTTTTTTTGTCTTTGTATTAAACATCCTCAACTTCCCGGAAATTTCAAACTGCAAACGTCTTCACATTAACATTCCAGTCCGTTCCAAAAATTAAATCCAAATTAGGCAGCAAAGAGCCCCAGTGTGGCTGTCAGGCCCAGAAAAACCTCTTGTGAGGATTTTTCCAGTCCAACTTTCTCAGGCTCAGCTAGGGTTCTTTCCCAAGTTAGCTGCTTTTCTCTAATGTAAACATAAGAGAAGAATGAAAAACAAAGATAAACACCTGCTGGATACGTGAGAAAGTCTGGGAAAGAGGTGTTACTTTCTCTGGACCAATAAGCTAGTGCTTTGTCTCTGTCCTATGATGTCTATTATAAAAAGTAGGACCAGGTTTGAAACAAAGGGCTTTTTTTCCTTCTCTTCTCCTGCCTGCATGTTACTGTGTTCTTCCCACCGCTCCTAAACCCCGCACCGTAACTCCCCAGTGCTTTACAAACAAAATCATTTCCATCACCGCTGAAGTGACCTGTGACCTCTGGAACACGGAAACACGGGAGGAGCAGCACGTTTTGTTTTGTTTCCTGCAGGCTGACCAACCTGGGGGCACTCCAGAAGAGATGGTGGAGGAGGTGACGGCGCCGCTGCCCCGCGCCGTGGTGGCGGCCACCTCGATGGTGTAGGTGGTGAGCGAGGACAGCCCCGTGATCTTGTACTCCAGGGTGCTGTTGGACAAGGAGCGTGCCAGGCGGGACTCGTTCCTGCCATACACCTCCCAGGAGATCTGGTAACCTGCAAAACACATCACCCCACACGTCAGGGACACGCCACGGGCTCTCCAGTAGCCTAGAGAATCGCTGCGCGTGCTTGCGGAACACGGGTGGGAATTCCGTGGTGGAATTCTGGTCTGAACATTGCACCCAAAAGACCTCAGGACCCGAGGTTCCAAATGGCACAGACATAACTGAGTTCTTTGGAAAGTTCTTCTGCTTGGGTATATTCACGGGTAAAAGGAATGCAATAGCTACAGGTGTTTTTGGTAAAATTACCATAGGAACATTAAATGCAGGAGCTAAAATCACTAGCTCTTCATTACAATTCACTGAAACAACAGCTGGAAGGACTGAAAGTCTGAAAATTTTGTTGCTGGCCTTGTCTATAATCAAAAGATCTTGTCTTCGTTGAAAAAAACCTAATCATTCCAGTAAGAATGCTTTCATAACAAAAATTATTTAAAAGGTGGTTCAGTTTTGAGGACGCCAATTCAAACCTTGCACCTGAGAGTATTGAGCTGGGACCATTTGAGGAATGGTTGACTGAGGGATAAATGACTGAGGTACCAGTACCATTTGATTGGGTAATTGACTGCAAGGAGGCACCACTACTTCTGCCAGGCACAGTGGTTCACACTCTTTTTTGAGTTTGACACAAAGGTTTGCCATTGATGTCAAACTGAGAACGACAGTACTTAGCAAGAGTCTTCACTTTCCAACACCAAGGGCAAATAGAAAGTTGTTTAGGTTGCACTGCTGCTGTAGGACAGTTATGCCATTCCTTGTGATCACCTTTTATAAACAGGAAAAAGCCCTGCTTGAAGTAAACACTGGCTAAAATACCCAAGTATTTAAAAAATATTGTTATTTCCAATAAACAATTGATGCAAGTACTCCATAGTGCATTATCTCCCTGTTAGGAGGACATGAGGTCTCAATTGTCTTTTTTTTTTTTTTCTATGCTTGGTATGAAATGGCTGGAAACCTGGAAATAACCTGACAGAAAGGTGAGCTTTCATTCTGTAAAATCTACAAAGCAAACAGGAAGAAACATTGGAAAATATAAAATTTACTGGAATATCTAATTAAAAATCTCTATGTGCTTAGTAGGGCTTTCTTGCTTTGCAGGCTGAAGTAACCTTCAGTGCTGCCTGTCTAGAAATGCTTAGAAATCTGACAATAACAATCAGGCAGGAACATTGTGGGAATCTTCTAGGAACTGAAAAACCTCTACTCCCCACCGCTTGTTCCTTGCAGAAATCCTTCAGCAGGGTGAATCATTATCCTTTCTTTCAAATCCATCTTGGAGCCAATGCATTGTCCAAAGCTGCACCTGCCCTGACCTCCATATTATTCTTCTATCATAACCAGGCTTTCCTTTTTATCTCTTTGATAACCACTTGCCTTCCAAGAACTTTTGAAACTTTCCACTGTCTGATTTGCTCAATTTTACCTCCAAATCTGCTTGTCCTCCTCCTGCCCAGTCCCACTTTATTCTCATTTGAACCCATGTGAACCTCGCTGTGCCAGTCCCCGGAGAGCATGTCTGAAAAGTTTGCTTGATTGCCGCTTTCTTTGTGATTTGACTCAGAGGGTGAAAAAAAAAAATGAAAAAATACACATAGCTCTTGAATGCCTGTGAAATTGAAGTGAGTGAAAAGGACTAACAGAAAGGAATCCCACTGAGTGAACCAGGCACAAGGCAAACTGGCTAGAGAAACTCCCTACTGGGTTCCTGTTCCCATCATCTAAGATGAGGAATTCAGACCAGTTGGAGGGCTTGAAGGGCTTTTTTTTTTTCAATTTTTTCAAAATAAAAAGACATGATAAGCTGATTAACATATATGAATTGATGTAGCAAAATCCCACATGGTATTAATCAGCAAGAAAGCATCATCTCATAAGCCAAAAGTATGGTGAGACAAATATTTCTGCAAGTCTGAGAGGTGTGAGACTTTCTCTGTCCTCTCTTTCAAGCTACCGCCACTGACAGGGATTCATCTTAACCTGATTTTGCATGAAAATGGGCTCAGTGTGCTCACACAGTCACTAATTAGTTTCAGGTGAGGGGGCAGTGATAAAGGAAGGTGATGCTTCAACAATTCCAGCCACAAATGGTCCTCTGAGTTCGCACTGCAGAGGGGAAGGGGAAAAGCCCTGAATGCTCATCTGGAACAGGTTTTCAACAAGTGTCTGAGTGGGAATTAATTAACTCAGTAATTTACCAATGTCTTGGAAACACTGTGGTGTTTTGATGCTCTCTGAAAAGGCTTAAGAATCATTTGACAGACCAGAACTGATGTAGCACAGACAGGATTGTGACCTGCAGGAAGATTTTGACAAAGTTTAAGGACTCTGTTGCCTGAATTAACAGAGGATGAGCAGAAAGGTGGGGGCTGTCCCCTGCAGTTGATGCTCAGTGAAGAGGCACGAAGGAGTTGCACACAGAAGGACCATCACAAACACCCTTTTCTTTCAATAGCTGTGGGTGCAGCCTGTTCCAGACAATAAATAACCAAAGGAAGATAAGCAGGGGACTTTTAATGCTCCCTCTATCCATTTGTTGCTTACAGACAATAGAAAGTGTTACTCAGTATGCACCAGGCAATCTTCAGTGATTGAGATATCTCCTCTCCCATCTGGATAAGCTTAGGTTATACATCAAATGTTGGTGATTATTCTTTGGACATTTTATCTCTTCTCCCTTGTGACCACAGGATGAGGCCCAGCTTTCCCGCCCATTAAGCACATAGTCCCTATGTATTTATTTTCTTTAAAAAAAAAAAAAAAGTTCACCAAGGAAAATATCCTGAGCTCCCATGTAAATTGAAGAAAAGGCAAAGAGGCAGTATTTACAGTCGGGGATTTCAGTCCCCAATGTACAGTTAAATTCCAGTCATAGAAAAGATGAGAACAGAAAATCTGTATATACACAGTGAGCAGACACAAAGTCAAACTCAATCAGGCATAACAAAAACAGATGGGAAAAAAAAAGTGCTGAAGGAACAGAACAACATGCACTGCAGCCCCAAGTAGCACTTCAGCCACACTGAGTGGCAGATGGGCAGAACTCTGGGCCATGTGGCTGGTGAGAGCACATTCCTGTGCCACAGATGTGATCCCTGCCAGGAACGGGCGTGGGAGCACAGCTGGATTTGCCAGAGGGTTTCCCCTGGAAAACCTCTGGGTGCGAGTGAGGACAGGGAAAGGTGCCACAGAGCCTTCCCCGACTTTTTGGAACTCCACAAAACACTGCCTAACGGGGACTAATGACCAGAGGAGTTTCAGAAACAATTTTCTGTTGATGTGGAGTAAATTCTCTACACGAGAGCACTACACCCAATCACAAACTGTCCGTCCACATCCAGATCCTCATAAATCAATGTTTGCTGAGGGAATGAGGAAGATACTGAGATTTACAGCAAGAGTAATGGGCAATTTCCCAGAGTAGGTTGGCTGCTGGGCACCCCCTCAGTGCTTCCCTCCTCCCAGCACCCGTGCAGGGAACAAGAAGGTCCAGTAAAGACATCAATGAGCAGAAATGATGAATAATTGCCTCCCTGAGCACTCAGATCTCCAAGCAGCCCTCTATAAACCTTTGAGGTGCCCAGGGCATGAACAATTTTGCTGTTCTTCTATCCCAAATGCAATTTGCATCATTAAGGAGGTTTCTTTTTCCTTATAGACTCTCTGCTGGGCATTTTCACACTGGTGTTTTGTCCTGAATAAGAGAACTTCTTCAGTTCATTCCTTCTGGAACAATTTACCCCAAATATAACCCAGTCCATCATTTGGCTCCATCCGGTTTCAACCCATTCTGGGAGGGAGCAGCTTGTTTTTAGCAAAATAATTTTGCAACACCAAGCACAGAGCTGCTACCTGCTGCTTAACAAGGATCAGTATTACATCATCCTGGATGCAGGTACCTAAATTTAAGCACTTGTGCTTGAAAGGCTTTGGCCATCCTCACTGAATCAATACTGCTCTGCTTTCAGGAGTCATTAATTTCTATTCTCAAACCACTTAAATCAGTGCATATTTCAGACAGGTTTCTGTGGTGGAGAGGCAGGAGATGATCTGCATGAGGACTCCACCAACAGCTTGGAGCACACAGCTACAAATGGTGCACGTCACAGATACACACAGGAAAACACTGACAAGTGAAACCCTACCAAAATAATTACACCTGTCAAAGTTAAAATGCTTCAGGAAATCAGACTGATATATCATTTCTCTGGTCAAGGGTCAGGAAGTCCGTTTTTCTTAACTTCTAAAATGCATTTTTTAAAAAATGGTAACACAATTTTTTAAAAAACTCAACATTTTGACACCCCAAAACTAAAATATTTTGATCCACATGAAATTATTTTCTCCCTTCCCAACTAGCTCAAGTCATTTAAAATCTGGGAACTTTTTTGTGCTTCAAAACCTTGAAAACTTTTGTTAAATGGAATGTCCATCCTTTGCAGCTGCAATAGTTTCCCATCTGAAAACAATATTGCCTCTGTTGATAAGAACTAGAGGTTTCCTCAAGTGTTTATACCTTCCTTTATGAAAAATAATGAAGCTGCTGCTGTTGTATCCACACTGGCACACAGTAAATAGATTAATAGCTTGTGAAATGGCAGACTCATCAAAGGGAAACAAGAGAGTTCTGAACCCTTGTGATGGTTTATAACAGATTAAGTAATGACATGCAAATTCTGCCATGCAGTCCACTTGATCACAGAGGAAGGATTCTGCTGATTTCAGGCTTGGTCTTGATTGCAAACCTCAGCAATGCCAATCCAGCCTTTGCAGCTGTGAACTGATGTAGGGACCCCCCACCCTTGGGGCAAAGGTCAAGCACGATCTCACAAATTTCCAAAAATT